>NC_044040.1:212837603-213137603 GCF_901765095.1 Microcaecilia unicolor | reverse complement strand
AGAGGGGGAGCGAAGCACAAAAAAGCCAAGAAACAAAACAAAAAGCACCAAGGGCCTTCAAAAAAAAAAAGGGGGGGGGGGAAAACACCTTTATTCATATAGTGGAGATGAAAATGGTAGCGGAATTCAAGCATGCGTGGGATAAACATAAAGGTATAAACAGTCCAGAGAGTGGCTATTAAAATGGTTAGTGATCTTTATTTATTTATTTGTTACATTTATATCCCACATTTTCCCACCTATTTGTAGGCTCAATGTGGCTTACATAATACCGGAGAGGCCTTTGCAGGCTCCGGTGTGAACAAATACAGGGTGATGTTGTGGTAAGATCAAGTTCACGTGGCACAGCCACATTAGGGAATCGTACAACGGAAGAGTTGTATTATGTCCATGACGTGCTTTAGTTTGGTTGTGTTGCAGAGATTAGGCATTTAAGTTGGATCAGTAGGGTTATGCCTTTTTAAACAGGTTGGTTTTTAGTGATTTCCGGAAGTTTAGGTGGTCGTACGTCGTTTTCAAGGCTTCTGGTAATGCGTTCCACAGTTGTGTGCTTATGTAGGAAAAACTAGATGCGTAAGTTGTTTTGTATTCATCATAAAGCGTACGGGACAGACTTAAAGATCTCAATATGTATACTTTGGAAGGCGGGAGATGGAAGATATGATAGAAACATTTAAATACCTACGCAGCCTAAATGCACAGGAGATAAGTCTCTTTCAACTGAAAGGAAGCTCTGGAACGAAGGGGCCTAGGATGAAGGTGAAAGAAACAGACTCAGGGGTAACCTGAGGAAATACTACTTTAAGGAAAGTGTGGTAAATTCTTGGAACAGCCTCACAGTGTAAGTGGTGGAGACGAAAACTGTATCAAAATTCAAGAAAGCTTGGGACGGGTACATAGGATCTCTAAGGGAGAGGAAGAGAGAGAGGGTAGATGGCATAGGTGGACAGACTGTTTCTCTTCTGCTACCTTCCCATCTAACCTGGATGATGCATCCTTTATTGCTTCAGGCTAGATTGCTATTGCTCCACATCCCACTCCATGTCGGGTGAACCATGCCTTCAACTGTGCCTTAATCAGAAGAGGCTTTGTTTTTTCCACAGTATTTAACGATTGGTGCAGAATCAGATGCACAAGGAGAAAGATAGTTTATGAAGAGCAGTTCTATAAACTAGGTTCATGTAAATGATTAAAATAGTAGCATTCACATCCATAAGGGGGCCCTTTCCCTGTGAATTCACCAGTAGGGTGCCTAAGCACTATTCCCTATGTGCCCCAAACGGAAAGGCAATAGACCATAAAGAAACAGAAGATGAGTGGGCTGAAAAGCCAAAAAAGGTAAAAGCACTTTCAATTATTTTGTGAACACTTTATTCAAAGAGGCTAAAACACCCGAAGTGGCCATGTTTTACCCAAATAGCTATAGTATCTTGCAGCTGTTATTGTTGTTGTTGTTTTTTTAGAATAGCTAGTTGGAACCTCTGCTGGTGAACTAGATTTATGCTTTCTGAAGCGTGTCATATTGTTACACTCCTACCTGGCTACTCCTGGTGGTGGCCATCTTGGTTGGTTCAGTTGTGGTGGCGGCCATCTTGGTTGGTTCAGTTGTGGGGGTGGCCATCTTGGGAAGTGCAGTTTGATCAGCCTCTGAGGGCGGCCATCTTGGTGCTAGGCAGCCCCAGGAAGGAAGTACATATTTGGGCATAGAGCATCTCCTCTGATGGAGGCTGCCATCTTGAATCAGCTGCACATATTTTAGACTGATTCCTACACTATTTAAAGCCCTGCCTCCAGTCAATCCTTGCTTCGGCTTCTATTGCTGTAGAGGTTGTAGTTCCCGTCTGTGTTTTGTTACCGGTTATCCTGTGTTTTGACCCTTGGATTGTTTCCTGACTACTCTGCTGTGTTGCTGCCTGCCCAGACCTCGGATTGTTTCCTGACTACTCTGCTGTGTTGCTGCCTGCCCTGACCTCGGATTGTTTGCTGACTACTCTGCTATGTTGCTACCTGCCCAGACCTTGGACTGTCTCCTGACTACTCTGTTGTTTTGCCGTCCTCCTGGGACTGTGTCAGTTCCCCCGCCTGTCTGGTTGGTGGCCGTACACCCCACCGGTTCCAGAAGTCCTGGTGGCCACCTGCACCTGGGGGCTCAACTCCCGGGGAGCGGCGATCGCTTCCCAGGTGAAACTAGGGGTTGTCTGGCTGCCTGACCGTGCGCGATGCTGCTTCATCTTCGCCGTGCTCAGCCGGGGCACAAGGGCTCACTTCCCCAGACGTAACGCATATGAAGTGGAAGTCACTTCATTGGCTCCCTATCCATTTCCGCATACAGTTCAAACTCCTCTTAATGTCTTACAAGTGCCTTTACTCTGCAGCTCCTCAATATCTCTCCCTATAATCCTTCCCGGGAACTCCGTTCATTGGGTAAATCTCTCTTATGTGTACCCTTCTCCATGGCCAACACCAGACTCCATTCCTTGGAATAGACTTCCTGAGTTAGCTCGTCAAGCTCAGTCTGTGGCTGTATTATAATTTAGGCTAAAAGCCCATCTTTTTGAGGCTGCTTTTAACTCCTAACTGCTATTCACCTGTTCAGTACCCATGTCTGTTACAATCTGTCCCACCATACTTATTTCCCTAATCCCTTATTTGTCTTGTTTGTCTTTGTTGAATAGATTGTAAGCTCTGTGGAGCAGGGACTTTCTCATAGGTGTTTAGTGTACAGCACTGCATGCATCTAGTTGTGCTATAGCACCCACCACTGGGCCATCAGAGATACCCTCTGGGTAAGTCCAAGAATGTGTAGGGGGAGTACAGCAGAAGGTTAACATATGGCTGTAGGGGGCTCTTGGTACTGGGGGAGGGGCTTTTGATGAAAATCAGAGGTTGCTCACTAGTAGGGAATGGATCAGTGTGATTTGATACTAGGGGACTGGGGGGGGGTCCGATGTTGGGGTTGACCTTTACAGGGTGGGGGGAATGGTGATCAGGGATGATCTCTATTGGGTTGACCTCAACCAGGAGGGGTGTTGTGATCAGGAGGGTGCCTTCTTTGGGGGGGGGGGGGTCAGGTGAAGTTATACAAAAGTCGCTCAGGATTTATAGAACAAATCTATCATTCCATAACAGCACCAACATCCAAAACTTACAGAAGGACATACCCAGGAAAAGGCAACACCATAAATAGTGTAGTGAGCCCTGGAACACCAATACACCTACTGGGAAAATTGAAGAAGCCAGAGTACTGCAGATGCCTTCTCATACATTCGACAGGCAGTTCTATAAAGGGACCTGAAACATTTGGGTGACAAGAGCGCATGCAAATAACTAGAATACCAACATGGAAATGCATATGCACGAGCAAAGGCCAATATTCTAGCTACCTGCCATTCTATACCATGGAGTGTAAATGCGATGGCATGTAGTTTGAATGTAGACATACACATGAGCAGCAGGGGCGTAGCCAGACAACAGATTTTGGGTAGGCCTAGGCAAGAAGTGGGTGGGCACCAAGTGTTCTCCCCCGTTCCAACCATCACCAAAAAAATACCTCAGCTGACAGGAAAATGCTTCTTTCCACCTTGGCAGTCTGCAGCAGGCATGCGCTGAAAACTGAACATGCGCAGGTGCCAGTATCGTGGAGAGTAGCGTTTTCATTACCATCAGAGGGAAGTCTTCAGCTGGTAGAGCTTAGGATCTCCACTAGCTTCCACGAAACGTGTGCTACTGTTGGGTGGGCCTGAGCCCTAAGTGGATGGGCCCTGGCTTACCCAGGCCCACCTGTGGCTACGCCACTGATGAGCAGAGCAATTCAATTATGGAATGCTATAATTTACAAACTTTTTTTTTTGTAACCAGTCTAAGACATGAGCATTTACCAGCACTATGACCAGTGCCGATATTCAGCACTTAACCGGCTGTGGGTTACCAGATAAAGATGGAACTGACTTTCATGAGGCCCTATTTATGTGGTTAACCTGGCCGGCCAAGTGCTGACTCCGCCCCTGGAATTCCCCCAAAATAACCGGTTTCATTTCAGCACTAACTGGTTATTTTCAGCAGCACTAACCAGTTCCATGCTGCTGAAAATTCGTGGTTAGCTCCAAACGGTAGATTCTTAACCAGCCAGGAGCCATTTCTGACTGGTTAAATCGCTTTGAATGTCGATCCTTATGGTCATAAATTTAGGCCCGCCATTCATTTGCCTAGATTTATGAGCCTAATTTATAAATCAGTGATAAGCTCCTAACTTTGCTTTCCCCTTCCAAAGTTACCCCCTGTTACCACCCACTTCTTAGGCTCCTAAACTTAAGTGTTCGGTGAAATTTTGAATAAAAATGTAGGCCCTCAGTTCTAGTAAATTTTCAAGGAGGCCAATTTTATGAGCATAGTTCTCAAAAAGTTATTCTTTCAATATCGGGCCCAAGGTGCAGCCCTCGTCCAGTCCATACCTATTCACTGCCCCACTGTATTTCTATTAATTAACATAGGAATTAGTATGTGATACATTAACTCCCATGTTAACTGCTTCACACACTTCAGTTAAACGGGGCCCATAGCCTGGTATGGCAGATTAGAAGCTTAATGAGCTAGTGAGCTGCTTCATTTCATTGAGTCTGAATTCTGCATCTTAAGAACATGAGCGAAAGATGGAGCACTAGTGAAACTTTATACTGTCCTATCTCTTGAACAAGCTTTAAAATCAATCCGCACCATGGGCGACCTCAATAATTTGCTCTAAGCAGGCTTTAAGCATATGTCTGTGGTGGCTTGATCTCACTGCCAGGGATGGAAATGGGGTTAGCATTACTGTATCATCAAAATTTGAGTTCACCAGATCATACAAATTTGTTTGGGAAAACCAAGATACTACGACTGCAATTAACAAATCTATTATTAATTATGAAGTTGATATGCTGGCGATCTCTTCGTGTTGCAATGCAAGCTGTTTGGGCCGGCTGTGCTTCAGGATTGCAAGTCGAGTGTATGGGATTCACAATTCACAGATGTTAAGAGCTATCAGCCTGAGTGTGGGTGGAGGGGAGAGTGTCAGGTTTTAAATAGCTTTTCCCCTCCCCGACTACTCTGGCACAGACCTCAAACACAAGCTTTCCATATGACACTTTCCACTCCAAATTTGCTGTAAGAAAAAAATTATTTGTAGACCTTGCAGGCCATTGACCAGCAGTGTGGCATTCCTGCTGAAAATCACTTGTTACAGGTGCATTGTGGGGAGGTGAGTTGCGGGTCACTGCTTGAACATTCAGCTCTTGTGTTACATGGATACTCGACCTCTGTTTTATTTCGTGCAGGAATACGTTTTAATTTAGCTCCTGATTCATATTTCATTCTCCAAAACCACAAAACGAGGATAGGTTTACAGCTTGTACTATTTGGGCGTGAGAGTAAGAGAGACTTGAGTGAGGGGCCAAACGTAAGGAAGGCTTTTTGCATGGTGGTGGATAGGAAATGCAGAAACAGAAGTTGATGTGGCTCTTAGCAGGGGACTAGAAAGAGTTATAGGGTTTAAATCAAAGATCAACAATTTGGGGAATCTTGTCATTAGCCACGCACTACCACAACCATCCTAAAGTTATATTTTCCTGCTGTGCTGTAAGGTTTCCAGAATCGGACCTTTTCACCAAATGTGTCTTCTTCCCCAGAGGTTTACCTTTGAATGTGTCTCTGGAACTTGCTTTAGCCATGAAGGCCTGGAACTCAACTGCATATTTTCTTGGGGAAATTTGGGTCAGTACAGAAGGCTCCAGAATGTATTACTGTCCAGGAAAATTTGACCATAAAAGGACATTGTTTTTTTTTTTTTTTAACCCTTTTTGAAATTCATCTGAAGAGATTGAAATTTAGAGGTTTTCTATCCTCCCCCGGTGGGGCTTGGCTGTATGAAATGTAGCAAAGGAATTTCCCCATCTACGTTTTTTCTAGTTTGAAACCATGACCACAACAAACAATTCACTGAGTGAAGACTCGCCAAGAAAAACAAACAGAAAGAATTTCCCCAGATCATTCTGCACCGAATTGGACTTCTGGGTAGCATCAACTATTCAGAAATAGAATTTGGCCGTTTTTGACACAGGAAGGAGAGTCATCCGGTTCTGAATGGGTACAAATGCCCAAAGATGCTGAAATTAAACTCTGATGTCATCAAGGAAGCAACCAATTGCTGGAGAGATCAGAAATTCAGGCAGCACCAAGCACCCAGAGAGCCAAATGAAATTAAACCGTGCCAAGGTATACAAAGCCAGAGAGTAAATGAGATGCCCAGCTGGGAACAGGTGCCAGTCGATGATGCTCCTGTCACTTGACGAATCTGATTGGACCAGCCACCAGGAAGACCCCACCCACTTGGAAATGTAAAATAAGCCTAAACTTCTATCCTTGTACTACTTAACCCTTCTGGCTGTAGTGTGGTGGCTTTAAATATACATCGATCTAAATGCAAAGATTTTTTTTTTTTTAATGCCGAAAGCACATGGAAAAGGACATGAATTGTGAACCTTCACCATACACAACCTTACAGTACTTCGCTGACCCCCACATCCAGCGGTGAGTTAACAGGGATGTTATTGTTCTACAGGTAATGAATAGCAGATTTGTAACTGGTTAATAGATGGCTCTCCTTGCATGCCCCAGGAGTGAGAGCCCACTCTGTCTCTTACGTGTTCAAGTGTACAGCGCTGCGTACATCTAGTAGCGCCATAGAAATAATAAGTATGAGTGTTAGTATGTTTCACAGGTCCTTGTAGGTGGTCAGTAGCATTGTGTATCTGATGTCTGTAGCCAGCATCAAGTTACTATTTTATGTGATCCGGTACTCATTTTAGCTGGAATTTATCTGTATTTTGGATTGAAAAAGTGAAATGATCAACGCTTTTGCTTTCCAAGCCTTTTCGTTTTTAAAAAAAAATAAAATACAGGTTGTTTTTTCATTTAGAGTGATCAAACAAAATAAAACATGGAAAAGAAAATAAGATGATACCTTTTTTATTGGACATAACTTAATACATTTCTTGATTAGCTTTCGAAGGGCAACCTTCGAAAGCTAATCAAGAAACGTATTAAGTTATGTCCAATAAAAAAGGTATCATCTTATTTTCTTTTCCATGTTTTATTTTGTTTGATTTCTATTGATAACCTTAAGAGTGGACTAACACGGCTACCACACTTCTCATTTAGAGTGAGATACTAAATTTTTCCCAAGTACTAAAGTCTCAATTTAGCTACCTTGAGAGTAGACAGAGAATGATTTTAAAGTACTGTTACACCTGCTTAAGAAGCCCGGTCAGCTACTGTAATCGGCAGAAGGGTGGAGATTAGGAGGGTGGCAGAAGGCAGTTAGCGAATACACCACCATGGTTTATATTTATGGGGATAAATGTGATTTATTCTGCAGCGTGTCACATTAACTTCACAGTTTACATTCTTCGCTGCTGGCATTTGTTTCTTTTCTGGGTCAAAGGTTAAGCACGCCGCGTTAGGGTAAAATAGTTTGAGTTATCTTGGGGTACAGCTCTCAGATGTAACTGCATTGCCGTGGGTTAACCTGAGGTCCAGGGTTAGCACCTACTGAAATCATTAGTCTGTGATTATGATGTTGGAAAATCTTTTAAGGCAGGTGCTCGGGCAACTCTCCCAGCTCTCTGATTCATTTTACATCTGTTTTGCTCCAGCATTTTTACTTTAATCTCTTTTGTCCTAATGGTTATGATTCTTTTCCTGGGGTGGGTTTTCGTTTTCACTCTGGGGTAGTATGGAAACTTGGCGAGGGGGAGTGAGAGAGAGAGAGAGAGTGATGGAAACAGGCAATAGGATTACAATGCTAATTTTACCCCTGAAAACAGTTTCAGAATAGGGAAAGAAGAAAATTCATCCAGCCAGCCTTTTAACGTACTGATTACCAAAGTCTTTTAAAACCAAAATATCAGTGTGGCTGTCTGCACCGAGACTTAATATTTAGAACTACAAAATTCCAAACTCAGGATCTTATTCACTAAAACACTCACAACCTTGAGACACAATAGTGAATATGATGAAACTTGAAAAACTCAAAAAATATATTAACTGACCTAAATTATCCATTCAGAAAGAAAGGAGGAAAAGACCTCATCAAACCGACGCAAAGTCTTTTGATAACATGAAACTTTATATATAATCACTCTTGACTGCAACCAGTTGAAAAAGTAACGATTGGTCAGAAAAACCTCCTTTAAAGTGAGAGAGCCCGGTTGGGCGCAAAGAGCAAGGGAAGCATGCGAATGGGATCGCGAGCATGACGCTGCACCGGCTCAGGACGCAAGAGAAAAGAGTACAAGAATACTCTGGTAAGGTATCAGGGGTGTGGTCTCCAGAAGAAGCCGTTGGCGAAACGGGTGTCCGCCACCACCCCCTATGGTTGTGACCTGGCTGAAGCAACCTGCTTTTGCTTCTTGTCTGAGACTGACAAGCCTTGCTCTCTGAAGTCTGGCTGGAGCCAGACCCTAGTACTCGGAGAAGAACTGAGAAAGACTCACAGACTGTGTTTGGGGCGGACTTGCCCTACCAGTCATAGACTGTGTTCAGGCCTTGCCAGCCCGATGCCTGCTTAAGACTGCTTACTGAACTACAGAGGCGTTCTGTGTTTTGTGCCTGGTCCTGTGATGTAACAGGCCTCAAGATTAAACTTAAGTAAAAACATTTGTTTCCACTTATATCCCTTGTCTGGCTGTGTTATTTCACCAGCCCACCCTCACCCCTCGTTTGGGGTGTCACCAGGCTTTACAGATCTATTATTGAAACATCCTATTCTGCTGTAATGAATAAATGCAGTAGATCGAGATTCCACCTTGTAGAACTGGCTGGAAGACATTTGTATAACACCTTTTGTATATACATAGGTAAGAGACACACTGGATTTATTTGATCTCATTTGCTTATCAATTGATATGCCGCTTTCTCGTAAGTGTTCAAAGTAGATATAAGTTCAAATTTGACCTATAGTAAACAAATTTAAAAACACATAAACAATGTCAAAGACTTACAAAAAAGACAACAAGACCTATAATTGTTTTGATAACGATCATTCTTCTGAACTGGCTAATTACTTTAACCCTCTTGTGTCTGGCTGTTGACCAAGTCCTATAAAAAGCAATAGATGTGATTCAGTCCTATGGCTTGGCAGTCGTCCTGCACAGTGAGATAAATGAAAGTGGTAAATCATGCAAATAAACTCAACTAATGAGACCTGAGTGTGTGGCCAACAGAGTCTAATTGAGTCAAAGAGATTGGCAGGGGAAGTTATCAATGTGGGCTTCCGTTAAGATGTATTTATTTATTAGGATTTATTTACCGCCTTTTTGAAGGAATTCACTCAAGGCGGTATACAGATCAAACATAAGCAATAGACAACTACAGCAGTAAAAATATTCAAATAACAATACAAAGTATGGCATAGTAGACTAATTACAATGTCAACACAATACGTGAAATATAAGTACACTAGTAAAAAAGGCCCGTTTCTGAAACCAATGAAACGGGCGCTAGCATGTGGGGTTTTTTGTGTGTATGTGTCACAGAGTTATTTTGTGTGTGTGTGTGAGTGTGTGAGGGTGCGGTGTGTGTGCAGGTTGTTGATGTGTGTCTTTTTTTATTTTGTTTTGTTTTTTGCTTAGGGGTTGGGGGATGTGCTGTGCTGTGCTGGCAAAGTGGGTTGGATTGGTGTGTGGCTTTGAGGGTGTGTTTCTGTTGTATTGTGTGTGTGTGGTTTTGTCTGTCAAGTGGAGGGGTGTCTTTCTGTTGGTGAAATGTAAATGTGGTTGTAGGGGGGGTCAGCCTTTGTTGAGTGTTGTATTTTTTCCCATGGTTTTTTTTTTGTGTTGTGCTGAGGCAGCAGTGTTGTTTTAGATGGGCTGAAGGTTGAGGAGCACATTCTTTGTCTGTCGGTATTTTTTGGCCGTTTCAGGGCTGCTGTAGGGGAATGCTGGAAGAGAAATGTGCTGTTGGAAGCAGCGCCATCTTTTTCCATTGGGCTGGGGTTCTGGGCATCCTGGAGGTGGGTGACGGCTTGCCTGAGGACGGGGATGGTTGTTTTAAGTTGGCGGAAGGGAGAAGAGCACGGTCTCGGGCCGTCGGGGGGTGATCCGGTATGTTTGGTCCATTTCAGGCCGGCTGCAGGGGAATGCTGGAACATTTATGCGCTGCAGGAATCAGCGTCGTCTTTTTCCGGGTGCTCGGGGAATCCCCGAGGTGGGAGACAGCTTGCCTGAGGCTGGGGATGATTGGGTACGTCCTTGGCCGCTTCGACAAAAGGGGAAGAGGAAGGGGGTGGGGAGTTACCTGCAGCCGCCTGAGAAACCATGTATTCTTTGTTTGTTTTGTATTATTAGTTTACATTTCTGTTGAAGAAAGAGTGGATGCCTTTCGAATGATGGAGGTGGTGCATCGGTGTGCGGTTGTTTCGTTAGTTTGGCAGCCAGTCTCCAGTGATTCCTAGGCAGGGAAGGAGTACTCCTCCCCCTTCCTTGGTCGCTGTTTGCTGCTGGCTGGGTCGCGGGTAATCCTTCCAGCTGGGCCGCAGCTTGTCCTGTTCGCCCATGTCCCAGATGGTGACAGGCACGTTGTTTTCCGGCTCCTCTGACTCCATGTCAAGCGATCCCAAATATAGTCTGTGCTATAGGCCCTCTGGCACTCTTTAGTACTGGCATTAGGCATTTAAAAATTCCCCCCCCCCTCCCCTGGTCTATTTTTGCACATACCAACAGCAGGAATATTCTTCTCTCGTTCCAGCGGTGGTTCTATGCTCTCCGGGCTGCACAGATAATGAGCCATTCTGCTGGGGAATGCTCCTCCCTTATTGTCACGTAGTTTCCTCTGATTGGTCCGTCTTACGTTGCCTAGTGTTGCCTGGGAACGGTGTTGTGATGGTCCTTTGTGTTTCAGAATGTTGAGGGTGTTTTTTCTGATTGGTCCGTCATGCGAGGGCGGGGCAGAGAGACATGGTCAGTGTTCTGGCTTCACCACCATGAATCCATGAACCCTACAGTGAGTGACTGAGTGACTTCAGAACGTTGTCTTCAGAACGTTGAGGGTGAGTTTTATTATAGTAGATAAGTATTGCCAAACTGGGAAAGACCAAAGGTCCAACGAGCCCAGCATCCTGTTTCCAACAGTGGCCAATCCAGGTCACAAGTACCTGGCAAGATTGCAAAACAGTACAATACATTTTATACTGCTTATCCCAGAAATAGTGGATTTTCCCCGAAATCCATTAAAAACCGTCTATGGACTTTTCCTTTAGGAAGCCGTCCAAACCTGAAACTAAACATGACCAAGATTGAACTTCTTATCTTCCCCCCTAAACCCACGTCACCTGTTCCCCCATTCTCTATTTCTGTGGATAACACTCTCATCCTTCCTGTCTCATCAGCTTGTAACTTAGGGGTCATCTTCGACTCCTCTCTTTCCTTCTCTGCACATATTCAGCAGACTGCTAAAACCTGTCATTTCTTTCTCTGTAATATCAGCAAAATTTGCCCTTTCCTTTCTGAGCACACTACCAGAACCCTCATCCACACTCTTATCACCTCTCGCTTAGACTATTGCAACTTGCTTCTCACAGGTCTCCCACTTAGCCATCTCTCTCCTCTTCAATCTGTTCAAAATTCTGCTGCATGACTAATATTCCGCCAGTGTCGTTATGCTCATATTAGCCCTCTCCTCAAGTCACTTCACTGGCTCCCTATCCGTTTCCGCATACAGTTCAAACTCCTCTTATTGACTTATAAGTGCATTCACTCTGCAGCTCCTTAGTACCTCTCCACTCTCATCTCTCCCTACATTCCTCCCCGAGAACTCTGTTCAGTGGGTAAATCTCTCTTATCTGCACCCTTCTCCTCCACCACTAACTCCAGACTCCGTTCCTTTTATCTTGCTGCACCATATGCCTGGAATAGACTTCCTGAGCCGGTACGTCAAGCTCCATCTCTGGCCGTCTTCAAATCTAAGCTAAAAGCCCACCTTTTTGATGCTGCTTTTGACTCCTAACCCTTATTCACTTGTTCAGAACCCTTATCTCTTGTTTGTCCTGTTTGTCCTAATTAGGTTGTAAGCTCTGTGGAGCAAGGACTGTCTATTCATGTTCAAGTGTACAGCGCTGTGTACGTCTAGTAGCGCTATAGAAATGACAAGTAGTAGTAGTAGTGGTAGTTATGCCTTTCGCCACTCTTTCTTCCGCCTCTGATTTTGGAAGCTAATTCACGCATTAGGTGTATTTTATGTTAAGGGGTGGGAGCTAGTCAGGGCATGCGCAGAGAATGGGTTTGGGTAGCATACTGCAGTTAGCATGGGGTACATACCATGTGCTGTCGCTTATGCAATTAGTGGAGGTTCACTTTATACCTCCTTAATAGCAGTCACTAGGTGCATCTGCGCTAACTGTGACCATTTCTGCAGGTAATGCAAAACTTAATGTGCAGTAAATGCAAAGGTTGCCAGTAACTGTTAGGGATGTGCCCAGCATGTGCTCTGCAGTCAACATACAGTAAATGAAAAAACCTCGCCATACCTGTTCTGTAGCACCAGCCAGACTGTCACCCCAGTCAATAAGAAAGAGAAATCTACATGTTATTCCTGTCTCATCAAAGTGCAGCTTGGCTTTTCCAGACTATATTAACAAGACTAAAGAGGAAAGTTACTAAGCTGTGCCCATATAAGTACATAAGTAATGCCATACTAGGAAAAGACCAAAGGTCCATCGAGCCCAGCATCCTGTCCCCGACAGCGGCCAATCCAGGTCAAGGGCACCTGACAAGCTTCCCAAACGTACAAACATTCTATACATGTTATTCCCGAAATTGTGGATTTTTCCCAAGTCCATTTAGTAGCAATCTATGGACTTTAGGAAACCGTCCAAACCTTTTTTAAACTCTGCCAAGCTAACCGCCTTTACCATGTTCTTCGGCAACGAATTCCAGAGTTTAATTACGCGTTGGGTGAAGAAAAAATTTCTCCTATTTGTTATAAATTTACTACACTGTAGTTTCATCGCATGCCCCCTAGTCCTAGTATTTTTGGAAAGCGTGAACAGACGCTTCACATCCACCTGTTCCACTGCACTCATTATTTTATATACCTCTATCATGTCTCCCCTCATGTGGCATTTTACCATGGAAGTCATCACCTGCTGTAACTCAGTGCTGCAGGTTACCAACTCCTGTAGTAAATGAATAAAGCAACTTGGTGATCAACCTTCTAAACTAATTACATAAGTACATAAGCATCGCCATGCTGGGACAGACCAAGGGCCAATCGACCCCAGCACTCTGTCACCGACAGCGGCCAAAAGAACAAGCAATTTGTCCCGCCCATCCTAGAAATACTGTATTATTCCCTCGTCCATTCAATAACATTTTTTGGCTTTTTCCTTCAGGAAGCCGTCCAACCCTTTTTTGAAGTCCGCTAAGTTAATCGCCTTAACCACCTTTTCTGGCAGCGAATTCCAGACTTTAACTACACGTGGAGTGAAGAAAGATTTCCTCTGATTCGTTCTAAACTTACCACACTGCAGCTTCATCGCATGCCCCCTTGTCCTATTATTTTTGGAAAGCGTAATCAGACGCTCCACATCGACCCGTTCCATTCTACTCATTATCTTATAGACCTCTATCATATCTCCCCTCAGCCGCCTTTTCCCCAAGCTGAAGAGCCCCAGCCTCTTCAGCCTATAACTGTGTTATCCTAATCCGCAGGAGCCTTTCTTAAAGGGGCCAGAGCTGTAGAAATAGTAGTGTCCCGCCCGCCAAACACAGATCTTCCCCCTCCCCCCATGCAAGCACCTTTACAAATCTTAGTTGAAGGCTTCCAACCTTCTCAAGGACCCCCCCCCCCACCTGAGGCAATCTCTGGTGGTCCAGTGGAACAGGGGTAGGAGAGATTCCCAGTCTCTCTTACCCTTGTGACTCCGGGTTCAAAATGATGCCTGTGACTCCTAGCAGTAGAGGCCATGCTGCCATATAGGGCAAAAGGACTTTTTCCCACCTATTTGCAGGCTCAATGTGGCTTACATAGTACCGTAAAGGCGTTCGCGTACTCCGGTAAAGAACAAATACAAAGTGATGTCGTGGTAGAATAAGGTTCATGTGTTACAGACACATTTGGGAAACGTAGAGAGGAAGAGTTATGTTGTGTCCATTACGAGCTTTGGTTTTGTTGTGTTGCAGGGTTCAGGCATTTAGGTTGGGTCGGTAGGGTAAGCCTTTTTGAACAGGTTGGGTGGTTGTACGTTGTTTTCATGGCTTTTGGTAGTGCGTTCCACAATTGTGTACTTATGTAGGAAAAGCTGGATGCATAAGAGGGGCATAATCGAATGGCTTTGTGTGGGGAAATCTTGCCTGACCAATTTACTTCAATTCTTTGAAGGAGGAAACAAACATGTGGACAAAGGGGAGCCGGTTGATATCGTGTATCTGGATTTTTAAAAGGCGTTCGACAAAGTACCTCATGAAAGGCTACAGAGGAAATTGGAGAGTCATGGGATAGGAGGAAACGTCCTATTGTGAATTAAAAACTGGTTGAAGGATAGTCAACAGAGAGTGGGGTTAAATGGGCAGTATTCACAATGGTCGTGTTATTTGTCCTTAAACAATGTAGCTTGCAGTGTTCAACGCATTGTTCAATGTCGATAATAATAAGGTTCTTCGCATGCATTTGTTTGCTTTGCATCTTCTTCTTATGCAGTCTGAAGACTTACAATAATGTTCACTACTGTGAAATTTATTTATTTATTTTATTTATTTATTTATTGCATTTGTATCTCACATTTTCCCACCTCTTTGCAGACTCAATGTGGCATACAATACATCATGAGTGATGGAAATATATTAGAAAATAGTGTTACAGAAAAATCTTTGGTGACATGATAGTAGTATTACAAGCAAGTATTGTAAGATAATTCTGAATGTGTGTGGAGAAGTTGTGTATATTCATATTGGTTGATCTTTGTGGTATGCCTTGTTAAAGAGATGGGTCTTCAGTAGTTTGCGGAAGTTCATTAGTTCGTCGATCTTTTTTAAGTTGTGCGGTAGTGCGTTCCATAACTGTGTGCTTAAATAGGTAAAGTTTGACGCGTGCATTAATTTGTATTTTAGACCTTTCCAGTTAGGGAAGTGCAGATCAAGGAATGTGCGGGATGATCTTTTGGCATTCCTGGGTGGTAAGTCTATAAGGTCTGGCATGTAGGCTGGTGCATCTCCGTGAATGATTTTGTGAACTAGGGAGCAAATTCTGAACGTGATGCGTTCTTTGAGTGGGAGCCAGTGTAGTTTTTCTCGTAAGGGCTTAGCACTTTCGTATTTTGTTTTACCGAATATGAGTCTAGCTGCAGTGTTCTGGGCTGTCTGAAGTTTCTTGATTATTTGCTCTTTACAGCCAGCGTAGAGTGCGTTGCAGTAATCTAGATGACTGAGCACCATTGATTGTACCAGGTTACGGAAAACAGTCCTTGGGAAGAACTGTCTTACTCCCTTTAATTTCCACATAGAGTGGAAATAACACACCGAGCAATATTCAGCTAGTGATGGTCAGCGTTTTTATGTTTTCTGCCCTCTGTATTCTAGAATATTTAGAGCTAGGTCATATCTGACTACATGTTGCCAGCTAAAGTTTATACAGTTAAGTACAATGGAAACGGGACTTGATATACTGCCTTTCTGTGGTTTTTGCAACTATATTTATTTATTTACTTGTTACATTTGTATCCCACATTTTCCCACCTATTTGTAGGCTCAATGTGGCTTACATAGTACCGGAGAGGCCTTTGCAGGCTCCGGTGTGAACAAATACAGGGTGATGTGGTAAGATCAAGTTCATGTGGCCCAGCCACACTAGGGAATCGGAGAATGGAAGAGTTGTGTTATGTCCATTACACAGTGGCGTAGGAAGGGGGGGGGCGGTGGGGCGGTCCGCCCCGGGTGCACGCCGCTGGGGGGTGTCGGCGCCTCGCTGGTTCCTTGCTCTCTCTGCCCCAGAACAGGTTACTTCCTGTTCCGGGGCAGAGCGAGCAGGGAACGAGCGAGGCGCCAACACCCCCCCAGCGGCGTGCTCTCGGCGGATTGGCCCGCCCACCCGCCCCTCACCGCCTTCCAGGTATGTTCTCGCGGGCGGGGGGGGGGGGGGTGTTGCGCTACGGAGGGTGTCAGCTGCCCTCGCGACGCCACTGCCATTACGTGCTTTAGTTTGGTTGTGTTGCAGAGATTAGGCATTTAAGTTGGAGCGGTAGGGTAGGCCTTTTTAAACAGGTTGGTTTTTAGTGATTTCTGGAAGTTTAGGTGGTCGTACGTCAAAAGCGGTTTACATGGTATATACAGGTACTTATTTGTACCTGGGGCAATGGAGGGTTAAGTGATTTGCCCGGGCTCACAAGGAGCTATAGTGGGAATTGAACCCACTTTCCCTGGATCAAGGTCCGCTGTACTAACCACTAGGCTACTCCTGCACTCCAGCCCTTAATGCATAAGATGAAACACATAAAGATAGGACTGATATTTATGTGGCCCAGTTTATGTGGTTATGAGCTGAATATTGCAACGGAATCTATGCGGGATGCAAAGAACAACTCGCAAACAAAATCCAGACCACCCAAAACACAGCAGCCAGGCTAATATATAGTAAAACCCGATTCGAAAGTGCCAAACCCCTCTGAGAAAAGCTGCATTGGCTCCCAATCAAAGAACGGATCATCTTCAAAATCTGTACTCTGGTCCACAAAACCGTTCTATACACCTAACTGCTTCAATCAGTTTTCACCAATGAACATTAACGCATCACCCCTTTACCTCTCATGCTTGAATTGATCTTTCTACCCAACGTACTCAACGAGTTACTTCATCATTTATGAACTTCAATGTTAAACTGTTTTGTATTTCTCATGCCGGAAATGGTGATTCTCATTACGGCATAATGTAAGCCACATTGAGCCTGAAAAAAAGGTGGGAAAATGTGGGATACAAATGTAATAAATAAATAAATAAAAATATCGGTGCTTAACTGTAATCAGTGCCAACTCCACCCATGAAACGCCCCAAAATTAGCCCGTTTTAGCCCAGATGCTAACCGTGGATATGGTTAAAAGTCACTGAATATTCGCAGTTGGCCACGGACAAGTGAATTAAATGACCAGGAGCCAGGCTTTTTAAATCATTGTGAATATCAAGTGGACAGGATTTGGTGTTTAACAAATCTTGTGCGTTATTCCCTGAATGCATGTTACTAACTGTCTCCCTGAACATTACATAATACAGTATAACAGCACAGGCTCTGGTGACCTGATTTCTCTGGGATTTCCTCGCCCGTGGCGTTTTTTTCTTTTACAGGAGAATGAAGACATGCTCCCCACCCAGCCCTCATCTCCTCTCCCTCTCCCTCCCCAAGCCTACGCTGCATGCCTCTCCCAACTCCTCATCTGTCAATCGAGCTCTCTGGTCACTGCTTCAGAATGCCAGGAACGTGGCCTGTCTTCCGTGACCTGGGATAACAGAGGCTCAGTATCTGCTACTGGGGCATGTGCCTAACCGGGGAAATCTGCAGTGCTTAAAGTGTTTGCAAAACAAAACAAAACAAAAAATCCTTTACTGCAAGGACTCAGGATTTGCTTAAAGAAGAAAAAAAAAAAATAGCCCATCGGATTAAATGTGTATCTGCTAATGCTGAACTGTGTAAATCACAGAGCAGAAATGAAAGCGTCCTTCTGCCCCCTTTGGTTTCAAGTGGTGTTAATGCCATAGGCTGTTCTAAATGGATTCCACAGGACAGTGTATGTCAAGAAAGCACCATGTCTGTTTTTCTAACTCAAGAACCTGGAATTTGAAATATATCGGGAAAGCGATAGGGTGTGCTACAGACACTTTCTTGGTCTTACGTTTCTCTTGATCTGATTCCAAGGTCTTCTTTCTTTTTAGGTCTTTAAAAGCATGGGGGATGTAGAGCTGTATGCGGACTCATTGTGAGGCCTCAAGTCAGTGGGGGGCTGGAAAACAAGGCAGAAAAGTGGGGACATGTTCAACCCTCACTACTACTACTACTACTTGACATTTCTAAAGCGCTACTAGGGTTACGCAGCGCTGTACAATTTAACATAGAAGGACAGTCCCTGCTCAAAGGAGCTTACAATCTAAAGGACAAATGTACAGTCAGTCAAATAGGGGCAGTCTAGATTTCCTGAAAGGTATAAAGGTTAGGTGCTGAAAGCAACATTGAAGAGGTGGGCTTTGAGCAAGGATTTGAAGATGGGTAGGGAGGGGGCTTGGCGTAAGGGCTCAGGAAGTTGATTCCAAGCATAGGGTGAGGCGAGGCAGAATCAGCGGAGCATGGAGTTGGCGGTGGTGGAGAAGGGTACTGAGAGGAGGGATTTGTCCCCCCAGTCACTGAATGGTAGGCCTGACCCTGTTTAGAATAGTATGTCACCACCTTTAGCACCTATTGGAAAGGGAAATGGAAATGGGACTTGATATCCTGCCTTTCTTTGATTTTTGCAACTACACTCAAAGCGGTTTACATAGTATATGCAGGTACTTATTTGTACCTTGGGCAATGGGGGGTTAAATGACTTGCCCAGAGTCACACGGAACTGCAATGGGAATTGAACCCAGCTCCCCAGGATCAAAATCCACTGCACTAACCACTAGGTTACTCCTCCGCTAGCAACATTCCATCTAGTATCTCAAATAACAGCAACATTCTATGTAGAATCTCAAATGGGACTGGATATTGTGACAAAGCTAGCACTCGGGGCCCCACAAAGAAGGAGCCAATCCCTGAACTATGGTTCCCAGAAGCCCTTGCAAGCAGGAGAGAGGAGGGTAGCTCCAAAAGGGTGGAACGGATTTCCAACCCCAGCAGGGGGAGCAGTGGCTCAGTGCTAGGGGAGCCAGTTACTCCCTTCCCCACTAGAGGGACAAGGGGAGGTGAAGCTCAGTCCCTTATGTGCATCCCCGGTATATAATTTCCTCCAGCTGTGAGAGGAGGGAGAGATTTCTGGGTGGCTCCCAGCCACCAGGCAGGAGAGGAAACTGATTGAGAGAGAAGCTGCCATGGAGTAGGTGGAGGACGGAAAGGGCCTGCCACTGGAGCTTCCCTGGGGGGGGGGGGGGGGGGGGGGGGAGAGTAAGCTGCCATGGAGTGTGAGACTGTAAATGTAGCCCTGCCCAGCACATGAAGGCAGTGTGAGAGGCCACTGGGGTATGGTACTGTGAGGTAGGAGGAAAGCTGTCAGCCCTGTTTGGTACAGGGTCCTCCTGGGTGCTGTGAAGAGGACAGGGGCATGAGGTATTGGTTTCCTTTGAAAAGACTGTTTGTGAAAGGGTTGAATTATTGGGATGTATAGAAGAGCAGGCTGAACTTTGACTGAGCCCTTCTGAGGGAGAAGGGAAGGTAGTGCAAAGGAAGCGGGCCTGAACTGTTAAGGAACTGAATGTTGGCTGGAGTTTTGAACCCGGCCTGAACTCTGTTTGTGAACTGCACTTCAATTTTGAGAGTGGAAATGAATTGAGGATAAAAAAACTTTAGTCTTAAGTCCGTATGGCAGTCTGGTACTTTGCTGGAAACCTGTGAGCCTAACCGGGCTGCCTGCCCCAACCCAGAGAGGAGGAAGCGGACCCCTTTACAATATACTGCCTTTTCTGTGGTTTTTGCAACTACATTCAAAGCGGTTTACATAGTATATGCAGGTACTTATTTGTAGCTGGGGCAATGGAGGGTTAAGTGACTTGCCCAGAGTCACAAGGAGCTGCAGTGGGAAACGAACCCAGTTCCCCAGGATCAAAGTCCACTGCACTAACCACTAGGCTACTCCTCCACTCATTCCACCAATAAGAGCCAACCTCATCAGTGATGTCACAATGGCTTGATTGCCCGATACAGTTCCCCAGGATCAAATCCACTGCACTAACCATTAGGCTACTCCTCCACTCATTCCACCAATAAGAGCCAACCTCATCAGTGATGTCACAATGGCTTGATTGCCCGATACAGTTCCCCAGGATCAAAGTCCGCTGCACTAACCACTAGGCTGTCTATCTGTCTGCCTGAGATCTGTACACTCTGACACTACAAAAATAAATATATTTTTGTAGTGCAGGATATGACGGCACGCTAGGGGTGGGAAATACCGCTGGGCTGCTGTGGTAGCCCGGCGGTACTTCCTGTTTAGTGAGCGGTAAGCCCGTGTTGGGCTTATCGCCGCTTAGAAAAAGGGGCCGTTAGACACCACTGATTTCAGCGTTGATTTTTATAGGCACCATATATAGAATCTGCAGGGGCATAGCCAGACCTCGAAGTGGGAGGGGGCCAGAGCCCAAGGTTGGGGGGGCACATTTTGGTCGCCGCCTCTGTCCCCCTTGCGACACTCACTACCGCCACTGTAACATCTTGGCTGGTGGGGGTCTCCAACCCCCGCCAGCTGAAAACTTCATCCAGCGCTAGGTCTCCGGCAATGTGGTGGCACCTCCGCAGACCAACGCTGGATGAAGTCTTCAGCTGGTGGGGGTTGGGGTCCCCCGCCAGCCAACCAAGGGCCCAGAACTAATTTTGGGGGGGGGGGCTCAGGCCCCCATGGCCCCAACTAGCTACCCCACTGCCCCCTATAGGTCTTAACGTTCCTGTCTAGCAGTAGCACGCACATTTTATAGAATACAAGCTTTTATGTGCCTAACTGCTTAGAGTTAGTTACAAGAGCTTAACACCAGCCACTGAGCTGACTGAAATACAAGCTGCCTAAATGTAGATGTGCACATGCAGCCTTACACTAGTATTTTCTAATAGCAATTATGCGCACAACTGCCATTAAAGAATTCACGCTAACTCTGCGTCGAGCCCGGATCGTCAATGCTGGGCACTTTCCAGTGAATGACATTGAATATTCCGTTTATTTTGGGCTGGTTCAAACTCAACTGGCCAAGCCGATATTCAGCGCAAGCCAGTCAACTCTGAACTGGCCAAAGGATAGGCCTGCTATGTGTGTGGACAAATATGGCCGCCAAACCTAAGCTGAAAATTGGCAGATAGCCGGCTAGGCACTGGCCACTAACCTCAAATTTTCAGTGGGTTATATTCAGCCATGTCCCACTGAAAATTCACATTTAGCTAGCCCGGTACCGATCTTGGATGGTTAAATGCTTTTGAATATTGGGGTGGATGTGTGTGTGTCTTCGTTTATCTACTTTTCTATGGTAGATAGGTAGATATGCCCACATGCTGTATGTAACCTATAAGGTTTGAGGCTGTCCAGGGAAGGGAGAGCAGGGCAGGGTAGGGGAGAGCTAGGGGAATTCCAAATAACATTTCTTGCCAGATTCTTGCATTTCCCCTGCTGCCAAACCCTGCCTCCTTCTCCTCTTGCACAGCTGTGCTCGACTAAATAGTGCTCCCTACAAATCACTGCCAGTGTTAAAATGTAGAACAGGGGAATTCCAGCACACCCTGCTCTGCCAAGTTCCTAGAGTTTTAACTATGCGCTCTGAAAAACGGACCCCCCTCCACTGTCAGCACCTAAAAATAAGCTCCAGAAGTGCACAGATTTGTCAATTGTAGTTTTTGAGTTCACCTTAAGAATGTATTTTTTTTTTCTAAAATGTATTTATGAATCTCAATTCTGTGGTAAAGATGGATGCTAAACTAGGCCTAACTTGAACCACTATTGTGCTAAGGGAAAAGCAGCAGATGCTAAAGCTAGGCCTAACTTGAACCAGTATTATGTCAGCCTCCTGCTCCTCCTCAGTACTTTAGCTTACTTTGATATATCTGGGTCATAGAGCTAGTCTTTTGGCTCCCTATGACAAACATCCTGAGGTTTAGAATCCTCCATTTTATATTGAGCAAGACGAGGAACATTTAAAACTCAAGCCTAACTCAAGGTGCCTGGAAACTTGGTCCTTTTACCAAATGGTGTTTTATAGTGATGATGAGGGTTGAGTTCTAGTTTAACATTTATAGATGTTTTTATTGTAATTCTCCTGAATGAAGGAACTCTTGTTTGTAAGCCACTTAGAATCTTCTTTGAACTTAGCGGAATATAAGAATCACATAGCATAGCATAGCATAAAAGGTGGCCCGCGGTGGCATCGGCATGCGGGATTGCTGTACGCCGAGGCTACCTTTTACTGCCATGGGTAAAAGGTATATTTCATTAAAAGGCCAGTAAATGGCTGTGCGCTAATGATACACATTGGCTGGCGGCCATTTGCTGGGGGAGCCCTTACCATCTATTTAGGAGGCGGTGAAGGCTCCAGTGCTAACCTGGTGGTAACCGAGCACCTGAAACAGCACATGCCAGAAGTCAGAACTACTGCTGGCTCCTGAGTGAGCCCGGCTTTAGAGTCAATTTCCTGCAATCAAATGCAGCAGTAGCCCTACTTCTGGGCAGTAGAAGGGCCCCTTAGACAGTTAAGAACTAATGTACATAAGAAGATAAGAGTAGCCTTACTGGGTCAGACCAATGGTCCATCTAGCCCAGTATCCTGTCAGAAACCCAAATCGTGGCAACATTCCATGTAGAACCCCAAAGAATAGCAAGATTCTGGAATCCTAAAGAGTGACAAGATTCCATGCAGAATCTCAAAGAGTAGCAACATTCCATGTAGAACCCCAAAGAATAGCAAGATTCCGGAATCCTAAAAGAGTGGCAAGATTCCATGCAGAATCTCAAAGAGTCGGTCAGGGGTCATACACCAGGGCTCTTTCTAGAATCCTACAGTTGAGAGCCCGAATCTATCCCCTGAAGTCATTATCACTGACTGTGTTCCACACCCCCTCCTCTGTGGCATCTCTAAACCCATCTGACAGCAGGACTGGAACACCTGGGTAAGCAATAAGAGCTCCCCACCCAAACGGACGTGCGGTAAGTAGTTCACTTATCGCACGGTCATTTCTTTTCCCCCAAAATGGACAGCCTTTTACCTGCTGCGGTAAAATGGAACCTCAGTGTGCGTCAAAAACACGTTCACACTAGCGCAGGCCCCCTTCTACCGCATCTTACTAAAAGGACCCCGAAACACTGCATCAACTCATTGATTACATTTATTTATGTATAACATCAAATACAATTACCCTCATACAAACTTATAACAATCTCAATCGCACAACTATGGAACGCATTGCCTAAAGCAGTAAAAACCACGCTCGACCACCTACATTTTCGGAAAGAACTAAAGACAGACTTGTTCAGAAGAGCATACCCCACCAACCCAACATAAAAATACGGGTCACTTGTGACACAATATAACCAACGACCGTAACGGACATTACCTGACTCTTCTTCCCCCTTTCCCTCTCTAAGTTCCCCCCAACTGTTTCCTACCATACATATACCTCATTATACCACAATATCACTTTGTATTCATTCATACTATGTATTTGTTCAAACCGTAACCGGCTAACGCCGTTAACGGTTATATGTACGCCACATTGAGCCTGCAAAAGGTGGGAAAATGTGGGATACAAATGTAACAAGTAATAATAATATATGATGGCGCACTGGGGGGTGGGAAGTTCCGCTGGGCTGCTGCGGTAGCCCAGCGGTACTTCCTTTTTAGCGAGCGGTAAGCCTGCGTTGGGTTTACCACCGCTTTGTAAAAGGGGCCGTAATTGTATTTATGTTTATATTTGGTCATTTTTACCATTGTTATGCTGTTAACAAACTTGTAATTTTTGCTCAAAACCCACCTCTTCAATGTCGCCTTCGGCACCTAACCATCATACCTCTATTCAGGAAATCTGGACTGCCCCTACTTAACATTTCGCCCATTAGATTGTAAGCTCCTTGGAGCAGGGACTGTCCTTTTTTGTTAATCTGTACAGCGCTGTGTAACCCTAGTAGCGCTCTAGAAATGTTAAGTAGTAGTAGTAGTATTACATATAGCAGTGATTTAACCAGAGCTGAGATTGTGATGTCATAATGCCTCATTCCACCAATGCCTAAGAGCCAACCTCATCAGTGATGTCACAATGGCTTGACTGTCCTATACTTGGCCCACTTCCCCCCTTAGTGTGAAGAGTTTCAGTCTCTGGTATCCAGAGCTGAGATTGTGATGTCATAATGCCTCATTCCACCAATGCCTAAGAGCCAACCTCATCAGTGATGTCACAATGGCTTGATTGTCCTATATTTGTCTCACTCTTATCTATTAGATTGTAAGCTCTTTGAGCAGGGACTGTCTCTCTCTGTTAAATTGTACAGCGCTGCGTAACCCTAGTAGCGCTCTAGAAATGTTAAGTAGTAGTAGTAGTAGTATGTTAAACCGTACCTGCTGTGAATCGCTTCATAAAGGCCGTGAATAAATCCCAATAAATAAATAAAATATAACATTCAGTTCATCACATTTTTAGTGATAGCTTTCTAAAAAAATTATTATAATTTGATTTTCTTATTTTAAAGTTTCTCAAACAAAACATAGCTGATGAGAAAATCAAATGCATACTAAGCTTTAGGGAAATTAGACTCTGGAATTCGTTGCCGGAGAACGTGGTACAGGCGGTTAGCTTGACGGAGTTTAAAAAGGGGTTAGATAGATTCCTAAAGGACAAGTCCATAGACCGCTATTAAATGGACTTGGAAAAATTCCGCATTTTTAGGTATAACTTGTCTGGAATGTTTTTACGTTTGGGGAGCGTGCCAGGTGCCCTTGACCTGGATTGGCCACTGTCGGTGACAGGATGCTGGGCTAGATGGACCTTTGGTCTTTCCCAGTATGGCACTACTTATGTACTAAATAAAAAATACTTTATTTATTTTATTTATTTGTTGCATTTGTATCCCACATTTTCCCACCTCTTTGCAGGCTCAATGTGGCTTACAATACATCATGAATAATGAGAATACATGAGAAAGTATACAATTAGTAATAGCAGAGGATTTTGGATGACATGACAATGATAAAACATGGTAGAATTTTAACAAGCAAACATAGAGATATCACATCAGTAGACCGGCAAAGACCAGTGGTAGCTGCTTGGTGGACCCTCTCATGGATAATTTTACACTGAGGCTGATACCCTGTTCACTGGAACTAATGGTGACCTGGTCAAAACTGTCATGGGATGAAAATAAGGAAGGAACGGTCGCAGGAAGGTACCTAATATAGTAGCTTTTATCCACAGATGCGATCACTTGTACAAGCTTTGGAACCGTCAGATTAATCACGAAAGCTCCTTTTACTAAGCTGCGAAAAAAAACATGGCCTTAACGCAGCCTTACCTGGGTCTTTCCTGCACCCTAAGGTCATTTTTACCCAGGGGCGTAGCCAGACTTCGGCGGGAGGGGGGTCCAGAGCCCGAGGTGAGGGGGCACATTCCCCCCCCCCCACCATTTTTGACCTCCCCCCCCACCGCCGCCACCACCACCTTTGACCCCCCCCGGTGCCAACCCTTTTGACCCCCCCCCTTCCCGCCGCTGCCAACCCTCCCCCACCGCCGCTGCCGGGTACCTTTCCTGGCGGGACGTCAGACTCACAGAAACAGAAGCCTTGCAGATCAGCAACATGGCCGCTCCGGAGAAGAGGACTTTGGCTGGCAGGGGTTGGGGGACCCCGCCGGCAAAGGTACCTGACAGCGACGGCGGCAGCGGGGGAGGGTTGGCAGCGGGGGGCAGGGCCAAATCTATGGGGGCCCATGCCCCCATGGCCCCACGTAGCTACACCCCTGTTTTTACCGCTGTTAGAAAATGGCTAATTTTCCATTTTCCCAATTAATGTCCATGTTCTAATGTTCCCATTAGCGCAAAGCCATTCCACAAAATGAGTGCATCAACCCTTCTGCCACCTCTTTTGTAGGCGTTAAGGGCCTCATGCGCTAATCCCACATTAATCGATTAACATGTAGTAATGTAGATGCGCTAACTAATTAGTGCAGAAACGCTCACTCCCTGCCCCCCCCCCAGACACACCCCCTCCCAGAAAATTTTAAAATGTATTTTTAGTGCGTGGTTTGCGTGCACACATTCGGAACTTACCGCAGCTTAGTAAAAGGAGCCCAAAGTTCATTTTTCTTTTATTGGTTCAGTGCTAATGGATCTTCAAAACTCACTTGTGTCTTATCCAGTTAATCCATGGACTTTGTGTAACAATACTGTCTCCATCAGCTGAATAATATTTACACATCTTCTCTGTAGATTTGTGGAAACCCCATCTCATTTCGCTTGGACAGAAAGTTATTACCATTCCACCATGTCCCGAGACAGCGGCATGAGAAGTCCAGATGTGTTTCAACGGCTCTTGGAATTCCTCGAGCAGTAAGTAGCCACAATCTGAACACGATGATCACATCAGTGGCGTAGCAAGGGTGGGCCCAGGTGGGACCAGGCCCACCCACTTTTGAGCTCAGGCCCACTCAGTAGCAGCAAACCTGTGATGTGGTTGTCAGGGATCCCCAAGCCCCACCAGCCGAAAACTCCCAACAACTGTCCCTCCTGCATACCTTGAAAATAGCAGATCTTCGCCTGCAGCAAGCAGCGATTGATACATACTGCTCACACTGGCCCCACAGCCTTCCCTCTGATGTATTACCACCTATGCGGAAACAGGAAGTTGCATCAGAGGGAAGTCTGTGGGGCCAACATGAGCAGTGTGTATTAGTTGCTTCTCAGTGCCAATGAAAGTCTACTATTTAAAAGGTATGCGGGGGGGGGGGGGGGATGTTTGAGAGACCATATGGCGTGCAGGCGAGAGATGACGAGACCACATCACTTGTAGGACAAGGCGGAGTTCAGCCCACCCATCTTTGACCAAGGCCCACCCAAAATTGGGTGTCTGGCTACGCCCCTGGACCACATAATCGTCTAGTTGTGCCAGGGCTAATGAAGTTGGTTTCCATATGCTATGGAGGAAATTCAATAAATGACACTGAAGATTTGGCACCGAAAAACTTGAGCACTGACTCCTGGATTCTTTATTGTGTGCTTAGCGTTCCATGCCGAAATCCAAGAGGGGCATAATCGAACGGGGCTGGCCCCGTAAAGGGGCATCCTGACCGTATTATCGAAACAAGATAGCTGGCCATCTTTCATTTTGATAATACGATCGGAGCCGGCCAAATCTCAACATTTGGGCTGGCTTTAGAGATGGCCGGCATTGGTTTTCAGCAATAATGGAAACTAATGGTGGCAATCTCAAACCCGGCCAAATCCAAGCCATTTGGTCGTGGGAGGAGCCAGCATTCGCAGTGCACTGATCCCCCTGACATGCGAGGACACCAACCGGGCACCCTAGGGGACACTGCAGTGGACTTCAAAAATTGCTTCCAGGTGCATACCTCCCTTGCCTTGTGTGTTGAGCCCCCCAAATCCCCCCCCCCCACAACCCACTCCCCACAACTCTACACCATTACCATAGCCCTTATGGGTGAAGGGGGGCACCTACATGTGGGTACAGTGGGTTTTGGGGGGGTTGGAGGGCTCCCATTTACCACCACAAGTGTAACAGGTAGGGGGGGATGGGCCTGGGTCCACCTGCCTGAAGTGCACTGCACCCACAAAAAACTGCCTTTTTTTTACAGGCGCACTGAAAAATGATTTTGCGCGTGCCTACACTACCGCAAGCCATTTTTCAGTGCACCTTAGTAAAAGGACCCCTATGAACTTTCGAGAGATGTCGCCCTTTTGTATTTTGTGGACGCAGCTTCTGCTAACTTTCTTGGGGTTCCCAAGCGTGTAATCAGTGGCCTCTTTGTTTTTCTTCCCTGTGGACTTTTCTGAATATTTATGCACAGACCCATTCACTCCGTTCAACCCATTGACTTGAACTTCATGAGCAACCCAGTCGATAAAGCTACGAAAAACAAAATTGAGATTAGCATGGATTGCATAAGGATGCAAGACATTGACCTGAACGATCAGATGTGGGTGAGTAACACGAAGCATGAGGAATGTTGCTCTTCCATTCGATGAAGGTCATTGATTATCATGTTGCATTAACACGGCTATGACAGCGTCCTATAAAAACAGCGCAAATTTCAGTTTAATCAAATACCGAAGTGCCAGAAATCCATAAAATATTTGTTAAAATTTAAAAAACAACATTTTTTGCAATAAAATCTTGGTAGCATAACATCATTGAGATCAATACAAAAAATGGATTGATGAAGTTTATTTCAGAGCTAACCACAGAAATCTTTTTGTAAAAAGGTTTGGGAGTTTCCCAATGCATATTTTTTGTCTGGACAGCTTGATATCTGGCCAAATGTTATGCGGATAAAAGATGGAGGATTTTGAGGTGCTTGCGGGGGGGGGGGGGGGGGGAGTTAGGGGACTAAGAGATAAGACACCAGGACTAGGGTGTGAAGCTACTAAGTAGTACATTTAAAACAAATTGAAAGAAACATTTCTTCATTCAATATGTAATTAAACTCTGGAATTCATTGCCACAGAATGTGTTAAAAGCAGTTACAACAGCAGAGTTAAAAAAAAAAGGTTGGGCAAGTTTGTAAAACAAAAGTTCATAAGCCATTATTAAGATGGAGTTGGGGAAATCCACTGCTTTTTTCTAGGATAAACAGCATAAAATCTAGCTCTGTGATCTTGCCAGGTACTTGTGACCTGGATTGGAAACAGGATTTGGGCTTGATGGACCTTTGGTCTGTCCCAGTATGACGATGCTTATATTCTTACCATAGCTGCCGAGAGGGGAGGCAGGGGGGACAAAATTCCCTGGGCCTCCAAGGGGGGCACATCGCCGCGGTCCCACCCGCCCTCCGTCGTCGGCCGTCTGCTACCGGGCCGGGCCCCCTGCATTGAAAGCACAGCGCCTCTCACCTCCGTGTGAAAGCGCTGCAGGCAGCAGATCGCCTCCCATCGGGCCTCCTTCCCTCCCTGTGTCCCGCCCTCATTTGACGTAACTTCCGCGAGGGCGAGACACAAGGAGGGAAGGAGGGCTGAAGGGAGGTGATCTGCTGCCCTGCTGCCTGCAGCGCTTTCACACGGAGGTGAGATGTGCTGTGATTTCAATGCAGGGGGCCCGGCCCGGGGGGGGGGGGGGGGGTGGAGGGGGGGAGCGGCGGCCCCCCGGCCCAGTCTCTCGGCGGCCCTTACAAGATAGTGGTGAGACTGAGCTACCATCTACTTACCTGTTTAAGCAGAGCCACAAAAACAGTTGTCCACATGTAAATGGGTAACTTATACATTTAAGTTTAAGACAATCTATTCAGTTGCTCTATTTCAATGAATTATGTGGCTGAAAATATATGCTTTAAAACATGTGTGCATAATTTATTCAGATATAATCTAAACAGTGGCCTGCCCACTGGACCATTTTGGTGGTGCTTTGTATGTATATATATATATATATATATATATATATATATATATATTTTTTTTTTTTTTTACTGCTTACTCCTACAGGTTTGGCTACAGATTTGAAGGAGTCACAGCCCACTGTGCCCCACGGCCAGAGCTGACATTTTTTTCTAGGTTTTGGACCAGACTTGAGGGAACACTAGAACATTAAAAAAATGGAGTCCCTTCAGTTCTGGCCCAATTGTAGAGTACATCAGTTTGCTTATCCCCATTTCAGCCACCTCTAGTACAGTCAGCCATGACATTTTATTAATGGGATCCTTTACCACATGATCCCCCTCCCTTAAATAAGGGGATCTTTTACTAAGCGGCACCACCATGGGCTTACTGCTCGCTAATCCGGAACTACCGTCGGGCTGCCGCAGCAGCCCGCTAGTAGTTCTCACCATCAGCACATGCCATTTCTGGGATTTGTAGCTTGAGTGTTGCTACTCTGAGATTCTGCATGGAATCTTGCTATTCTCTGGGGTTCTACTTGGAATATTGCTACTCTTTGAGATTCTGCATGGAATCTTGTCACTCTTTAGAATTCCAGAATCTTGCCATTCTTTGCGGTTCTGCATGGAATGTTGCTACTCTTTGAGATTCTGCATGGAATCTTGTCACTCTTTAGGATTCCAGAATCTTGCAATTTCTTTGGGGTTCTACATGGAATGTTGCTACTCTTTGAGATTCTGCATGGAATCTTGCCACTCTTTAGGATTCCAGAATCTTGCAATTCTTTGGGGTTCTACATGGAATGTTACTACTCTTTGAGATTCTGCATGGAATCTTGTCACTCTTTAGGATTCCAGAATCTTGCAATTCTTTGGGGTTCTACGTGGAACGTTGCCACGATTTGGGTTTCTGCCAGGTACTTGTGACCTGGCTTGACCACTGTTTGGAAAATAGGGTACTGGGCTAGATGGACTATTGGCCTGACCCAGTATGGCTACTCTTATGTTCTTATATGTTTACCCGGCGGTAATCGGGCAGGTGCCGCACGGCTGCTGGGTTAGCGTGGCAGCCTTTACCTCCACCTTATTGGGTGGTGGTATGTGCTTCCCCCCGAAATGGCCGAGCGGCAAGTGGTTCACTTACCGCGTGGCCATTTCTTAGAAAAAAAATGCCAGCCTTTTACCTGCTGCGGTAAAAGGAGACCTCGGCGCACGTCAAAAACACAGGCCCTTCCTTTTACCACAGCTTAGTAAAAGGGGCCCTAAGTTACCTCACATGGGGGTTGAGTGTTAGCCTGGGACTGATAAAGATCTTTCTTCTCTGATCTCATGATCTTCCAGCGAGGGTGCTACAAGGTTCACTCTTATCACCTATCCTGTTTAATATTTATTTATGTATTGCATTTGTATCCCACATTTTCCCACCTATTTGCAGGCTCAATGTGGGTTACAGAGACCTGTTATGGCATCACCATATCAGGGTACAAAAGATACAATTGATGTTACAGAGATTTCATTATGTCCTTTAGTACTAGGAAAATATTTACGTACACCGATGACATAACCTTTTCTCACACGAGCACGCAACTTTGGAATACACTGCCGCGCAACTTAAGAACGATTTACGAACAAGCCTCCTTCCGCAAATTACTGAAGACTCATCTGCTTGAAACAATTTATGGCAAGAGCCAAAACACATAGAGTCCACACTCACTCATCGTCAATGCTCCATACATCCACTCCTAACCCTCATCCCCCGTAATTCCACATCACTCATACATTTACTCACAGGAATATGTACACCATATGTCTCTGTGTCTTAACACTGCCCTTTAAACTTCCCATTGTCTCTTTCCAACGTTTCAATGTTGATGTCCCATTGTCATATTCTTAATGATACTTCGATGGTTTCACAAAACTTGTACAATGTAACCTATAACCAAGCTGTAACAAATGTATTTCCATTATTCATATCTTATTGTAAGCCACACTGAGCCCGCAAAGAGGTGGGAAAATGTGGGATACAAATGCAATAAATAATAATAATAATAACATACACATCGTTTCAAATCTAAGGATCCAATCTATTTGAACAAAATGAATATAAACTAGTGAAGTTGTATAAATTCAAAAAACAAGTGGAGAAAAACACCTCAGGGGGGTCTGATAAAATGTAGAAACAAAAATCGCCATCATAGGTCAAAAAACTCCACAGATTTTTTTCTGGCAGGGGGTGCAATAAAGCACAAATGCAAAATGCATTGAACATCTGCTTGCAGGCAGTGAAAGAAGGGCTAGTGGAGAATAGGAAAGTACGTTCATTTGAAACAACATGGGAAATGTTAATCACATTTTCCATTGTTGTTTTATGTCACCGTTTCTTGAAATGTTGACACTTTCATTAATTTTTACCACAATGAAGCCATCGGTGGCGACTCTTCACACAGGCTACCCACCTATGACTCACTCACCCTTTCTCGTCATCGGTGTCAAGCATATCTGCGACTATCTATATCCTTGATTTCTTAACAAATATTTTCTTAGAAATTTCTCAATTGAACTTCAAACAATTGCATGCTAGATCAATGTTGAAATAGGCACGCTTATCTTACAACTTCCGGACCAAATGTCAACAAGGGACATGTTTCAATATCTGTATCAGGGAATTCTTAAGACTGATTTACTTAAACAAACAGAAAATTATATAAATATGTGTCTCCATATACTCTTCTCTTATGTCGGCACTTGCAATTCCCATGTGCTCACTTCAGTTCCAAATTCTTTCAGAATGTAGCTGTTCTTTCATTCAGAGTGTAGCTACGTACGTATTGGTTAAGATTTATTGATTTTCATGAGAATGGCATGTTTAAATTGGTCAGGTGGAATATCTAGAGAATAAATCAAGAAAACTTAATTTGAGGTTCATTAATTTTCCATGATCTCCTTTGGTTGCGCCAATTGATATGGTTTCTTGGATCCATATTTCTCATAAATTTAGGTTGAAGGATAAGTACACTTTGGATTTATAATGTATAATGTCAAGATTTATTACAATTTCTAATTTCTATCTACTCATTATTTTTTATTTGAGTTGTAAAATATAAACTGAATAAAAATAAACTAAAAAAAAAAAATTGGTCAGGTGTTTGCAAAGGGCCAAACAGGAGCTCCCCCCCCCCCCCCCCCCACTTCTGGGTCCCTTCCTAACATGACTCCTAACCATTCATCCACCCATAGGCCTCCCCGGGCCTATCCTACAAACCCTGGCAGTCTAGGGGTGTTGTCAGGGCAGTAGCAATCCCCAGTCACCCCTGCCTATGCCAGCTGCACTCTCAAAACGGCTGCCGCATAAGGCATTTGTGAACTTTCATGGCTAAACGGTAATCAAGAAAAGAAATGTATTCCAGAGACCGTGCATACTTGTGATTCACTGTAGTCCACATGTGCATGCAGATGTTCACTCAAGCAGCAGTTCCGCACTGCTCGATGCATAGGGTTTTCAGACTAAGTAGACGCAAGCATCAATAAACCAATTGTAAGTGAACTAACATCATTCTTGTGCTTAATTTCTATATATTCAAGTGACAATACTTATTTCTACCTATTCCATCATACTACTTTGTCAACTGTAACAATATTTATATTTGAATGACCTATTGAGAGAATGTCCTTATTTTGAAAAACCACTTCCAGTTGCCGATCCAGGAGTAGTTCAATAACAAGAACACTAGAGATTAAGGGACAGACATGAACAATAGCATGTCAATCATCACCACCTGTTTACACCTTCAGCCAATATATAGTAACATAGTAAATGATGGCAGATAAAAACCTGAACGGTCCATCCAGTCTGCCCAACAAGATAAACTCATTTTACATGGTATATGATACTTTATACCCGAGTTTGATTTGTCCTTGCCGTTCTCAGGGCACAGACCATAGAAGTCTGCCCAGCACTGTTCTTGTACTAAAAGTTCTGAAGATTCTGGAATCCTAAAGAGTTACAAGATTCCGGAATCCCAATTAGTAGCAACATTCCATGTAGAACCCCAAAGAGTAACATAGTAAATGATGGCAGATAAAGACCTGAACGGTCCATCCAGTCTGCCCAACAAGATAAACTCATTTTACATGGTATGTGATACTTTATACCCGAGTTTGATTTGTCCTTGCCGTTCTCAGGGCACAGACCATAGAAGTCTGCCCAGCACTGTTCTTGTACTAAAAGTTCTGAAGATTCTGGAATCCTAAAGAGTTACAAGATTCCGGAATCCCAATTAGTAGCAACATTCCATGTAGAACCCCAAAGAGTAACATAGTAAATGACGGCAGATAAAGACCTGAACGGTCCATCCAGTCTGCCCAACAAGATAAACTCATTTTACATGGTATGTGATACTTTATACCCGAGTTTGATTTGTCCTTGCCGTTCTCAGGGCACAGACCATAGAAGTCTGCCCAGCACTGTTCTTGTACTAAAAGTTCTGAAGATTCTGGAATCCTAAAGAGTTACAAGATTCCGGAATCCCAATTAGTAGCAACATTCCATGTAGAACCCCAAAGAGTAACATAGTAAATGACGGCAGATAAAGACCTGAACGGTCCATCCAGTCTGCCCAACAAGATAAACTCATTTTACATGGTATGTGATACTTTATACCCGAGTTTGATTTGTCCTTGCCATTCTCAGGGCACAGACCGTAGAAGTCTGCCCAGCACTGTTCCTGTACTAAAAGTTCTGAAGATTCTGGAATCCTAAAGAGTTACAAGATTCCGGAATCCCAATTAGTAGCAACATTCCATGTAGAACCCCAAAGAGTAACATAGTAAATGACGGCAGATAAAGACCTGAACGGTCCATCCAGTCTGCCCAACAAGATAAACTCATTTTACATGGTATGTGATACTTTATACCCGAGTTTGATTTGTCCTTGCCGTTCTCAGGGCACAGACCATAGAAGTCTGCCCAGCACTGTTCTTGTACTAAAAGTTCTGAAGATTCTGGAATCCTAAAGAGTTACAAGATTCCGGAATCCCAATTAGTAGCAACATTCCATGTAGAACCCCAAAGAGTAACATAGTAAATGACGGCAGATAAAGACCTGAACGGTCCATCCAGTCTGCCCAACAAGATAAACTCATTTTACATGGTATGTGATACTTTATACCCGAGTTTGATTTGTCCTTGTCGTTCTCAGGGCACAGACCATAGAAGTCTGCCCAGCACTGTTCTTGTACTAAAAGTTCTGAAGATTCTGGAATCCTAAAGAGTTACAAGATTCCGGAATCCCAATTAGTAGCAACATTCCATGTAGAACCCCAAAGAGTAACATAGTAAATGACGGCAGATAAAGACCTGAACGGTCCATCCAGTCTGCCCAACAAGATAAACTCATTTTACATGGTATGTGATACTTTATACCCGAGTTTGATTTGTCCTTGCCGTTCTCAGGGCACAGACCATAGAAGTCTGCCCAGCACTGTTCTTGTACTAAAAGTTCTGAAGCTAACGTTGAAGCCCCTTAAAATGTACACTCCAGCCCATCCATATCTATTCAGTCTGATCAGGATGTAGATCGTAGAAGTCTGCCCAGCACTGGTTTTGCTTCCCAATTACCAGCATCGCCACCCAATCTCCGCTAAGATTCCGTGGATCCATTCCTTCTAAACAGGATTCCTTTGTGTTTATCCCACGCATGTTTGAATTCCATTACCGTTTTCATCTCCACCACCTCCCGCAGGAGGGCATTCCATGTATCCACCACCCTCTCTGTGAAAAAATACTTCCTGACATTACTCCTGAGTCTACCCCCCTTCAACCTCAGTTCATGTCTTCTAGTTCTACCACCTTCCCGTCTGCAGAAAAGGTTTGTTTGCGGATTAATACCTTTCAAATAGTCGAACGCAGGAGGACCTTATTTATTGGGATTTATTTATTTTATTGGGATTTCCCAATAAACCTTGAAGTTATGACTTGCATGGAAAACAATTCTTGGTTCTCTTTTCTATTTTATTTTCAGAACAGTTCCCCCATTTTTGCACACTTTTGATGCATTTCACACATTTGGTTTAATGTTTTTTTCATGCGTGTTTGAACTTTTTGACGTTAGAAATGTTTAATATATATTAATTCATAGTTTGACATAGTTACTAAGCCGCGGCAAAAAATGGCCTGCAGCAGTTCGAACACGTCTTTTGGGTGCAGGCCTGGCCAGTTTTTACCACATCCTGGAAAAAGGGCCTTTTTTTAAGGGACTGGAAAATGGACGTGCGGCAAAATGAAAACCAGCACATATCTGTGTTTGGTCTGAGACCTTACCGCCACTCATTGACTTAGCGGTAAGGTCTCACATGCTGCCCGGGCTGTAGGCATGCAACATGCACCTGCTGCCATTTACCGCCGGGTAAGCACCATGCAGGAGACCATTTTCTTATCACGTGCTTTTGGCGTGCACCAAATTCAGAATTACTGCCCGAGGCACACAGTAGCTGGGCGGTAATGCCGATTTGGCGCACACGGGACACGTATAGAGGGGCATAATCAAACGGGGGGCCCATCTATAAGGGCGTCCATCTCTAAGAACGACCATGTAAAGCGGCGTCCCCGACCGTATTATCGAAAGAAGATAGGCGGCCATCTTTCGTTTTGATAATACGGTCGGGGACGGCCAAATCTCAACATTTGGGTCGACTTTAGAGATGGCCGCCATTGGTTTTTGCCGATAATGGAAACTAAGGACGGCCATCTCAAAACCGGCCAAATCCAAGCCATTTGGTCATGGGAGGAGCCAGCATTTGTAGTGCACTGGTCCCCCTCACATGCCAGGACACCAACCAGGCACCCTAGGGGGCACTGCAGTGGACTTCACAAATTGCTTCCAGGTGCATAGCTTCCTTACCTTGTGTGCTGAGCCCCCCATAGCCCTTAAAGGGTAACGGGGGGGCACCTAGATGTGGGTACAGTGGGTTTCAGGTGGGTTTTGGAGGGCTCCCATTTACCACCACAAGTGTAACAGGTAGGGGGTAGATGGGCCTGGGTCTGCCTGCCTGAAGTGCACTGCAGTACCCACTAAAAACTGCTCCAGGGACCTGCATAGTGCTGTGGTGGAGCTGGGTATGACATTTGAGGCTGGCATAGACGCTGGCAAAAAAATGTTTTTAAATGTTTTTTATTTGGATGGGAGGGGATTGGTGACCACTGGGGGAGTAAGGGGAGGTGATCTCCGATTCCCTCTGGTGGTCATCTGGTCAGTTCGGGCACCTTTTCAAGGCTTGGTCGTGAACAAAAAGGGACCAAGTAAAGTCGGCCAAACGCTGCCGGCCTTCTTTTTTCCATTATCGGCCGAGGACGGCCATCTCATAACCACACCCCCGCACCGCCTTCGGCACACTGCCGACACGCCCCCTTGAACTTTGGGCGGCCCTGCGACGGAAAGCAGTTGAAGCCGGCCAAAATCGGCTTTCGATTATACCGATTTGGCCGATTGTGTCGGAAGATGGCCGCCCTTCTCCTTCGACAATAAACAGGACAGGCTCTTATATGCTTTTTTAAAAGGGCCCCTTAGTGTGAACTAAAATTCTAAGCTTCACTAATAAGCCAAATGCACGCTAACAAATGCATAACCCTACTTTGAAGCCACATTCACATATGCGAACGTTTCTTCAGTTGACATTCCTTCTAAAGTAGACTTGTGCGAACCTGCCCTTTTTCCAGTTAACAGACTGCTCATCAGTGTCACAACTATTTGCCAAGGAATTAGAGAGAAAGGTTGAGAAAAGCCCAAATGAGTTTTTCATAGAAACAATTGTAATTTTGCAATTGAAACTTTTTTTTTTTTTTTGTAACTGAGCTGCACAATGATCTTTCAATGTTCACCAGGTGAAAATATTTGCTCTAGGTACTTCCCATTTCAGCTACTCCTGGACTCTTGGTGCTGATGACTGACTTGCGTTCTATCCCTTTCCTTAATTTCTGTTGAAAGAAAGGTGAGACATATTTTGACATCCCATCAAAGGTTGTATATTGTAAGATATTCCCTCTTTTACAACCACCGAAAAGCAGAAGCAGCTTCGTTCCAGACAACATAATGTACATAGGAAGGAACTTGTCAGCACACCATCCAAAGAAGAGAAAGGAAATCTAATCGGTCTAAATGGGTCAAAGATGCTGAAAACCCTGTACTTCATTTTCTGAGCGTGTTGGAGAGGAGAGTTTAGCTTACCAGAGCTAAGACAATAGCCCTAGAACTGGTTGATCTGATTGCCTGAGTCAAGTTATTCCAACATTTATTTATATACGTTTTCGGTTTATTTCATTTGATTACATAATTCACCCCAAAATGTCCATGCTTCCAACACTGCCTCCATGTGATGCTGAGGTGAGTTTGTGTCAGCGCCTGTGTATGGACTAATGAGAGATTTAACAAAGAGCCCTCTTCTCCCTAAAGTCTATGGTGGCTTCCCATTTCTTTTTGACAGGCAGCATTGTTCTGGACCACTACCACCTTGAGATTGGTGAGTATTGTGTTGCTAAGGTGAACCCTGTTTCCCAGCTATTAATCATCTTGAGGTTACATTTTCAAGGGATAATTAACTTACTATTCCCTCTCAGTTTTCAACCTTAGTATTGTCCTTGCGCCTTAAAACTTGATCCCTTCCCGTTCTCATGGATTAAACTTCATCATCACAAAGTCGAACTCCTCTGGTTTTCTGCATTGTCGCTCACAGTCTCTCTCAGGGAATTGCACCAACCATTTGGAAAACCGCCGTCGTCCACCCAAGAAGGCCACATTAGACTCTGCCCAACCTAATTACCACCCTGTCTCAAATCTATGTGTATTTTCTAAATTAACAGAGAAGATTATATTCAATCAACTATCCTCATATGTCAAAGCCGCTCTTGTCCTCTATCCTCTTCATACCAGTATGGAAACAGTCATCATCCATCTCCTTAGTGATCTCCATCCTGCACCTGGCCCCAGCCAGATTGTTCTCCTTGTCTCTCTAGATCTATCTGCAGCATTCAATTTAGTTGACTACTCCCTCCTCCTATTGTGTCTTTCCGAAATAGGCCTAGGGAGTAATGTTCTCTTGGTTCTCTATTCTCACTGATTGGTCTTTTAATGTAGTTACTCCTTCTACCTCACCTTTGGTCTCACACAACAGTGGTGTCCCTCAAGGCTTTACCCTCTCACCACTCCTTTTTAACATTTTTCTTAGACCGATATTGAGCCACCGGCGCACAGTGTTTTTTTGTCTGTCACCAGCACCAAAACCGTAAATTCAGTGCTGAGCTCCGTGCAGGCTTCAGCACTGAATTTCCAGTTTCTTAAAAGCCGGCTAGTGCATGCCTAGTTAAGTCAATATTCAGACTTAACCGGCCATGGGATGGAGCATAAAGATAGGACAGCTATTTATGTAGTCCTATGTATACACCAAACATGGCCACTTAGCTCTGAATATTTGGAACTAACCAGACTCTGCCCCTGGAATGCCTCCGATGTAGCTAGCTTCCATTTTGGCTCTAACCAATCATTTTTAGCGGCAAAAACTATTTAAGTGCTGCTGAAAAGGACAGGGTAGCCACATACAAGCGAGTTGACTGGTTGGTGGCCATTCCCGGCTGGTGAACTCATTTTGAGTATCAGTCAGTACGTGTATAAATGTTAGACACATCCTTGCCTTGGCTATGCATTTCCCCCTGTGCACATACACTTTAATTTATGCGCTGCGTTGTATGCTAAAGTTATAGACTACTGCATAGTGCCCAACGCATTTACACATCCAACTGCAACGGCCGTGTGCGTAAGAGCTGGCATTCTAAAACGTACACATGCACTTACACTCTAATTCTGTAAAGTCATCAAAAACTGTGTGCAAATTTGGGCTTACGCCCAACTTGCTTGTGCGATATAAGGGGCCCTTTTACGAAGGCGCGTATATGCTAACGCATGTCCAATGCACGGCAAATTGGCACTACCGCCTGGCTACTACTACTTATCATGTCTAAAGCGCTACTAGACGTACACAGCACTGTACACTTGAACATGAAGAGACAGTCCCTGCTCAACAGAGCTTACAATCTAATTAGGACAAACAGGACAAATAAGGGATGAGATCAAAGAGCAGCAAGATTCCGGAATCCCAAAGAGTAACAAGATTCTGTGCAGAATCCCAAACAGTAGTAAAGATTCCAGAATCCCAAAGACAACTACTACTACTACTTATCATATTTAAAGTGCTACTAGACGTACGCAGCGCTGTACACTTGAACGTAAAGAGACAGTCCCTGCTCGACAGAGCTTACAATCTAATTAGGACAGACAAACAGGACAAACAAGAGATAAGGGAATATTAAGGTGAGGATGAAAAAATAAGGGTTCTGAACAAGTGAACAAGGGTTAGGAGTTAAAAGCAGCATAAAAAAGGTGGGCTTTTAGGTTAGATTCAAAGACGGCCAGAGATGGAGCTTGACGTACCGGCTTAGGAAGTCTATTCCAGGCATATGGTGCAGCAAGATAAAAGGAACGGAGTCTGGAGTTAGCAGTGGAGGAGAAGGGTGCAGATAAGAGAGATTTACCCAGTGAACGGAGTTCCTGGGGAGGAGTGTAGGGAGAGATGAGAGTGGAATTACAACCCTGGGCTACCACGTGCCCAGGGTGGTAATTTCATTTTTGGCGCCTGCCCAAAACACACAGTAGAAAATATTTTCTACCGCTTGGCACTTACCCAGTGGTAATTGGCAGTTTATGCGTGTTGAACGCTTACCGCCCGGTTACCACTAAGTCAATGGATGGTGGTAAGGTCTCAGGCCAAAAATGGACGTGCACTGGTTTTAATTTTGCTGCACATCCGTTTTACGGCACACACACACACACACACACACACACACACACAAAGCCTTTTTTCAGGCGCACTGAGGAAATGGACCGGTGCGCACCCAAAACTTGCACCTACGCCAGCACGGGCCACTTTTAGGAACTCCTTAGTAAAAATGCCCCTAACTGAATATCTAATTAGCACCAATAATTGACTTTTTCACAAACAATTATTGACACAAATTTAATTAAAGCTTACACATGTAAGTTTAGGCATGGGATCCGCACCTAAAATTTATGCATGATTTGAAAAAGGGGGCACAGAAATAAGTGGGTCATGGGCGGAAAGGGGCATTCCTAAAGTTTGTGTACATTGTTATAGAATAACGGGGATATGCACCTAATGAAGGCATGTACATTTGCACCACGTTTCAATTGGTGCAAATGGCCACATTTAAAGCTAGGTGTGATTCCCTGGCATAACTGCTATTCTGTGTACTGTGCCTAACTTTAAACGGAGTGGCCTAGTGGTTAGAGCACTGGTCTTGCAATCCAGAGGTGGCCGGTTCAAATCCCACTGCTGCTCCTTGTGATCTTGGCTAAGTCACGTAACCCTCCATTGCCTCGGGTACAAACTTAGATTGTGAGTCCTCCTGTGACAGAGAAATATCCAGAGTACCTGAATGTAACTCACCTTGAGCTACTACTGAAAAAGGTGTCAGCAAAATCTAAATAAATAAAGATTCTAGAATTCTAAAGAATAACAAGATTCCATGCAAAATCTCAAACAGTAGTGACATTCCATGTAGAACCCCAAAGAATAGCAAGATTCTGGAGTGGAGGAGTGGCCTAGTGATTAGAGCACTGGTCTTGCAGTCCAGAGGTGGCCCGTTCAAAAGCCCCACTGCAGCTCCTTGTGATCTTGGGCAAGTCACGTAACCCTCCATTGCCTCAGGTACAAACTTAGATTGTGAGTCCTCCTGCGACAGAGAAATATCCAGAGTACCTGAATGTAACTCACCTTGAGCTACTACTGAAAAAGGTGTGAGAAAATCCAAATAAACAAACACAGCTTATAGTGCTTTTTTTCAGCTCCAATTTTTTGGGAACTGTATATAAAATCTAGCCCTTAGTGTGTAAATGTAGTCACCAAGTTATAGAATAAAAAGGAGAATGTTTTGACCCACACATCCAACTTACAACCCCCCATGTGATCAAAGATACCTCCACCACATAGCACATTCCATACTCCATTCACACTCCGTTTTCTGAATCTGTGTTGGAAGTCATCATTCATCTGTTGTCCGCCAGCCTTCTTTCAACTCTTTTTCTCTTGTTTCATCACACATCAAAGAGTTTAGCAATCATTATTTCCAAAAAATTGGTTTGTGTAATGATAGGCTATGATGCAAAAATTGTTACTGGGCTGAAAACACCGTAACTCTTGTGGAAAATGCTGTTCTTACAACTGTTATAATTAGATGAATTCATTTATGAAATTGATATCCTGATTTTCTAAGCACAGAAATCTCTTTCCACATGAAACAATTGAAGCAATGATATCAACAGTTTGTGCAAAAGGGAAAGACATCCTAAAAGCAAAAATGCCAATGATATCCACAGATATGTCATTCCAGTTCCAAAAATTACAATTCCCCGTCCATCTCAAATCTGATATTCTACTGACAATGAACGTTACAAATTCCTAGAAAACATTTGAGGTTCGATTTCTTCTGTCATGATCAACTCAACATTACCACTTCAGAGCTGGAATGGGAAACAAGCTGTATGTTGTACCCAGTGGCGTTCCTGGCCTGGATGGCACCCGGGGCGGAGCGCCGATGCGCCCCCCCCGGGTGCAGCACGCCCCCCCCCCCCCCGCTAAATGACACCTTCCTGCCCTCCGGCAAAATGACACCCCCCCGGGTGCACGCTGCTGGGGGGGTGCCGCAGCGTGCGCCTGCTCTGAGTTTGCTAAACTTCGCTTCGCTGCAGCTCCCTCTGCCCCCGGAACAGGAAGTAACCTGTTCCGGGGCAGAGGGAGCTGCAACGAACAAGCGACGAAGTCTAGCGAACTCGGAGCAGGTGCGCGCCGTGGTACCCCCCAGCGGCGTGCACCCGGGGCAGACCGCCCCCACCGCCCCCCCTTGGTACGCCACTGGTGTACCTCAGGGAAGAAAAACAAGACAAATTGGGGTAATATTTAGCTTAGTGTGATCACTAGCTTGATAAATACCAGGGCCAGTACAGTAATACCTCGGTTTTCGTTGACTTTGGTTATCGTGAATTTCAGTTTTCATCGATTTTTTTTGTGAAAAATTTGTCTCGGATTTTGTCGGCGTGCCCACGTGACCTTGCTTCTAATTTTGCGAAAACGCGTTCTCCAGCTCAGTGTGGCGTTGTTTCTCGTTGTGTGAGCATCACCCCGCGCGTCTAGCCAAACAATTCCATTGCTTTCTAGTGTTTCTATTCATATGGAAATAAGTGCCTCGGTTTTCGTCGGTTTTGGATTTCGCCGATTGTTTTCGGACGGATTATCGACGAAAACCGAGGTATCACTGTATTTACTATATTCAGTGCCACTGTCCATATATTTATTTATTTAACAAGTTTCATGTAAAATGGTTTACTAAGAGGCTTATTTTCAAAGCACTTAGCCTCCCAAAGTTCCATAGAAACCTATGGAACTTAGCCTCCCAAAGTGCTTTGAAAATATGCCTCTATGTCATAATAGATATCAACAGAAAGAAACCAGATGTTGAAAAGCTCATAGCCCCAAATCCCCCAGTATCCATAGAAACATAGAAAAATGATGGCAGATAAAGAGCATATGACCTATCCAGTCAGCTTTATCCGTGCCATCTACTCTCCCTATCACTCCCTTCGAGATCCTACGTACTTGTCCCAAGCTCTCATGAATTCAGACACTGATTTCATCTCCACCACTTCCACCATGAGGCTGTTCCACAAATTCACCATCCTTTCTGTGAAGAAGTATTTCCTCAGGTTACTTCTGAGTCTATCCCCTTTCATCTTCATCCTATGCCCCCTCGTTCCAGAGCTTCCTTTCAATAGAAAGGGACTTGCCTCCGGTGCATTTATGCCGCGCAAAAATACATTTAAGTGGCACTTCTAGATGTATATATCCCGATGCAGCATGGGGAGCACTTATTCTATAATGCTATCTGGGCGTCCAGATTCTATTATAAAATACAAGGATAAGCCTACATCTGTGTGCCTAACCGTAGGTGTGTCCTTATACATCAAGTTGATGGCAGGTGTAAATGGGCATTTCGAACTACGGCAAGCATTATTGGCCACTGACAGTATTCTGTAAGTTGAGCACATATATGGGAGACATGTCTGGGTCCCGGCGATGCTCCATTCATGCCCCCCTTGAATTTCCATGTTATAACATTTATACACACCCTTATTGAGGTGCACATATATAGAATTGGTCTCTGAAAAGTACAAACCCCTTCCCTCCAACAATCAACTATCAACTGGAAAGAGAAGTGTTTTCAACGTCCTACCAAAGGATGGTAAATTAACTTCCGTTTCTCATCTCAATGGTAGCTCCTTCCGTTTTAAAGCCTCTGAACCCTCAGATGCATTCCTAAGCTTACCATATCCCAGGACCCAAGGCAATTGCCCTTGCTGTGATCTCAGTGGGTATATGACGGCAATCTATTTTTCAGATATGCTAATGTTTGAATGTGGAGCATTTAGAAGGTCAAAACCAGAATCTTAAACAAACACTTTTTTTTCAAACCGGCGGCCAGTGCAGACGCTGTAGGAAAGGACAAACAGCACTTAATACAGGTTTAGTGTGGTGACTGGACCTACAATATCCATTTAGTTTAGGCCTTCTGTTCGTTTGTGCTATGTTAATGTAATTAATATAGGCTCCCTTTTACTAGGGCGTGCTCATGTTTTTAGCGTGCCCTAAAATTGGGCGCACGCTAAACATTAGAGACACCCATAGGAATGCATTGGTGTCTCTAATGTTTAGCGTGCGCTAAAAACATGAGCACGCTTTAGTAAAATGGGGCCATAGTTTATTCAACACACCTCTTGCTATATTTTCCTCAAGAGACACAAGACTTTTCTGCTGGTTGGTCATAGTAACATTGTATTTCATTTTTGCCAACATTGTTTCATCTGTTCAAGCGCAGAGAGATGGACATTACCTAAGTACATAAGTATTGCCATACTGGGAAAGACCAAAGGTCCATCAAGCCCAGCATCCTGTTTCCAAAAGTGGCCAATCCAGGTCACAAATACCCGACAAGATCCCAAAAATGTACAAAACATTTTATATACTGCTTATCCCAGAAATAGTGGATTTTCCCCAAGTCCATTTAATAACGGTCTATGGACTTTTCCTTTAAGAAGCCGTCCAAACCTTTTTTAAACTCTGCTAAGCTAACCGCCTATCACATTCTCTGGCAAAGAATTCCAGAGTTTAATTACACGTTGAGTGAAGAAACATTTTCTCTGATTCATTTAAAATTTACTACATTGTAGCTTCATCGCATGCCCCCTAATCCTAGTATTTTTGGAAAGCGTAAACAGACGCTTCACATCTACCCGTTCAACTCTACTCATTATTTTATAGACCTCTATCATATCTCCCCTCAGCCGCCTTTTCTCCAAGCTGAAGAGCCCTCGCCGCTTTAGCCTTTCCTCATAGGGAAGTCGTCCCATCCCCTTTATCATTGTCGTCGCCCTTCTCTGCACCTTTTCTAATTCCACTATATCTTTTTTGAAATGCGGCGACCATAATTGAACACAATATTCGAGGTGCGGTTGCACCATGGAGCGATACAAAGGCATTATAACATCCTCATTTTTGTCTTCCATTCCTTTCCTAATAATACCTAACATTCTATTTGCTTTCTTAGCCTATATTGTTCCTGTGCAAAAGCGTCTTGGAAAGAGTCTTCTCTTGAAAAGTGATGGTTTGCCTGGGGGGAAGCCATGGAAAGCCAGGGTGCTGAAAGTCCTGTGGTTACAACTCTCCCCACTGGTACCCTTTACAGCAGATGGCACAGCCTCTCTCCTTATTGTGACCTTGAGATGTTCCCAGAGCAGTAACCAATCGCTTGTTTGCAGATTGGATCTTGCTTGTGAAGGTATTTATTTATTTATTTGCTACATTTGTATCCCACATTTTCCCACCTATTTGCAGGCTCAATGTGGCTTACATAGTACCGTAAAGGCGTTCGCCGACTCCGGTATGAACAAATACAGTAATGTTGTGGTAGAATAAGCTTCATGTGTACAGACACATTAAGGAATCGTAGAGAGGAAGAGTTATTATATGTCCATTACGAGCTTTGGTTACGTTGTGTTGCAATGTACAGGCATTTAAGTTGGGTCAGTAGGGTATGCCTTCTTGAACAGGTTAGTTTTTAATAATTTCCAGAAGTTTAGGTGACCATAAGTTGTTTTCACGGCTTTTGGTAGTGCGTTCCATAGTTGTGTGCTTATATAGGAAAAGCTGGATGCATAAGTTGATTTGTATTTGAGTCCTTTGCAGCTTGGGTAGTGGAGATTTAGGTTTGTTCGTGTTGATCCTGTTGTGTTTCTAGTTGGCAGGTCTATGAGGTCTGTCATGTATCCCGGGGCTTCGCCGTAGATTATTTTATGAACCAGGGTGCAGATTTTGAAAGCAATACGTTCTTTGATTAGGAGCCAGTGCAGTTTTTCTCGGAGGGGTTTGGCGCTTTCAAAACGCATTTTTCCCAAATATAAGCCTGGCTGCTGTGTATTGAGCGGTCTGAAGTTTCTTTATGATTTGGTTATTTGATAACAAATGGTAGACTGATGGGTCCTGATATTTCCTGCTCCATGTAGGGCCTGTAGTTCTGATTTCTCTTTAAAAAGAAGAAGCAAAATAAATAAATAAAAGGAGGTCTGCAAGCCTCCTCATGCAAAGGGACCAAACCGAGACCGATGCAGCGTAGTCCCTGGGGCCATCTAGTAATCCAAAGTGGACATGAAACACGATCAAGGTGTAACCTTAAGTGGACAAGGCACAGGATCAAAGAGTGCAACTCAGGTGGTAAATTCAGACCGTACACAACACTTTGTGTGTTTGTTGTTCGAAACCAAAGGAAAACTTAGTGCTGACAGTCAGGAATAGACTGGAAAGGATAAACCTGGCTTCACTCCCAGAAAGGTTGCAATCATTTACACCCCCCCCCCCCCCCCCCCCCCCCGTTTATCTGCCAGCAAGGGTACTTGGAGGGATTATATGAAAGCAAAAAAAAAAATGTAGATGCAAAGACGTTGATTGCATGCACATGATCAGATGCTGTAGAAATGGGATTAAGCAAATTAAAAAAAAAAATCAAACATATAAATGGCAAGTGACCGACTCACCTGCAAATGCGCAGTAGAGACTTCCCTCTCTGTCCCGCCCTCATGTCAAGATGTGATGACATCAGAGGACGGAACAGAGAGGGAAACGGAGTCGGAGACGCTGGAGCTGGAGCCTGGAAACGAACATCACGCGCACCAACCTCCCCACTCCCCCATCCCCGCCGCCGCTCCCGCCCCCCTCCGTATCGGGCCCCCTGCACTGACCTGACAGCGCCTCTCACTTCCATGTGGAAGCGCTGCAGGCAGCAGCAGAACGATCTGCTGCTGCCTGCAGCGCTTTCACACTGAGGTGAGAGGCGCTGTCAGGTCAGTGCAGGGGCCCCGGCACGGAGGAGGGAGGGAGCAGCGGCGAGGAAGGTAGCTGGAAATCTCGCCCGTTTTTACAGGCTTAACGGCTAGTCAGTGCCGTAGCGAGGGTGCCTGACACCCGGGGCGGGTCGCCGCTGCGCACCCCCCCTGGGTGCAGGGCACGGCGCCCCCCCCCCGAAACGCACCCTACCTTTCAGCGGGGGGGGGCAGGCGGGAGGGCCGATCCGCCCCCAGTGCACGTCACTGGGAGCTGCGTCGGCTCTGCTGCTTCCCTGCTTTCTCTGCCCCAGAACAGGAAGTAACCTGTTCCGGGGCAGAAAGAGCAGGGAACCAGCGAGCCGACACCCCCCCCCAGCGCGTGCATCCGGGGCGGACCGCCCCACCGCCGCCCCCCTTCCTACGCCACTGCGGCTAGTTAAATAATAAACAACATGAGACTTCCCTAGGTTCTTCCCATCCATTGTGTTCCAAAGGATTACTTCACTTCCTGTCCTCCTGAAGAAGCATCCGATATTAACGAGTGAACGCTAGGTGATGACCTTTTACAATGCAAATTCATATTCTCAGTATGAGAATGCAAAACAGAGCTTTAATTTTTAACAACACGGGCATTCGGCATTCACTCAGTCACCCCCTTCTATCCAAACACCACACCAGAAGCCAATTTCTTTAACAAATGTGGATTTATTTAGGCCGCAGCCAGGTCCCAAAATTTTATTTACCGTAAACCTTCACATAAACCATCATTGGTAAACATCATTGATAAACATCATTGATAAACATCTCCCTCCGAGTACACAGCCCTTCTTGCTTATATTACTACAGGCTGTGCCGTCCAAGCACCCTGTTATATTACTACAGGCTGTGCCGTCCAAGCACCCTGTTCCTCTTCAGTGCTGTCTGCTATAGCACGCTGTGCAATCAAATGCATCCCGTACAAGGATGCATTTACCACTTTCACCAAAGCTATTGGCCCCCTGGCCGTCCAAGCCAGGAGACTAGCCGTGTCCATCTTGTTCTGTAATCCTGCCCGCATGCAGGCATAACATTTCGCTCAGTATTGTAACTTTCAACAGGTCATTAACATATACATAGTAACTCACTTTGGCATATTATCCGCTGAGGTGCTGTGTACTCGTCGCTAATGTTACCTAAGTTCCATAGCTTATGCCTTGCTGCGACAACGACCCTTCCCCCGTACCTCATGGGCGGGAGGGCGGGTCAACACTGCTCCCTCTGCTTGCTGAAATCCAAATGGCGCTGTGTCTCCCTTCACAGCCCTTCTTCACCCCTCCTCCCTACCCGCCCCTTTACCCATCACCCTTCAATCTCTTATCCTTCCTATCCCCTCCCACTCCTCCCTCCCTCTCCCCCCCCCCACCCCAGGTTCTTCCTGAGCCTTCAGCCCGGTTGTAATCGGCTCCCCTTAAAGGGTGAGCCTTTCCATCAACACGGGCATTCGGCATTCACTCAGTCACCCCCTTCTATCCAAACACCACACCAGAAGCCAATTTCTTTAACAAATGTGGATTTATTTAGGCCGCAGCCAGGTCCCAAAATTTTATTTACCGTAAACCTTCACATAAACCATCATTGGTAAACATCATTGATAAACATCATTGATAAACATCTCCCTCCGAGTACACAGCCCTTCTTGCTTATATTACTACAGGCTGTGCCGTCCAAGCACCCTGTTATATTACTACAGGCTGTGCCGTCCAAGCACCCTGTTCCTCTTCAGTGCTGTCTGCTATAGCACGCTGTGCAATCAAATGCATCCCGTACAAGGATGCATTTACCACTTTCACCAAAGCTATTGGCCCCCTGGCCGTCCAAGCCAGGAGACTAGCCGTGTCCATCTTGTTCTGTAATCCTGCCCGCATGCAGGCATAACATTTCGCTCAGTATTGTAACTTTCAACAGGTCATTAACATATACATAGTAACTCACTTTGGCATATTATCCGCTGAGGTGCTGTGTACTCGTCGCTAATGTTACCTAAGTTCCATAGCTTATGCCACAGCCCACGGCAACGACTCCTCGTTCGCCGCGGGCTCCCCCCAAACCCTGGCTGCGACCTACCACCAGCGTAATGGCTTCAATAAAATTATGTAAATCAAAGTTGAATATATCCAGGCCCACATCAGACAGGTGGACCCCATCCGATCTATATAAACCCGCACAAGATTCTTTAAGGAACTCATGCACAATCACTTGCCCTTTAACTGACCCCATAAATTTACCCATCCACCTATTAATTTTTTTGCGTGTGCCATCGATCGCTGTATGCGACCTCTCGCCCCTCCAAACTCGTCGTGGAATAATATCCGACCAGACGAGTCTGGTCCAGGGCAGCAAACATGCCAGTTTTAATAAATCATTCTGTATTGTTTTCACTAATAGCACACTGTTCATCCCCGCTAAATCATTGCCCCCTAAATGCAGGATGAGAAACTGTGGCGCACTGGAAGTCATCAACTCCCACTCTATGGTTGGCAACAATTGAGCCCACAGCATCCCTCTCTTACCCAACCATCGTACAGCCACCTTCCCCTTCAGAAAGCCCAAATTCACCCCATCAGGCCGTACAGCCGCCCTCTTATGTGCCCAATGCACATAAGAGTGACCACAGATCCATATCTGGTACTGTTCCACCACGTCACCTGCAAAGTCACATGCAATTAACATATTATGAAATATAGCAAGTCACATGCATTAACATATCATCAGCCATGGCAACAACAGGAAAGCCAAACTCAGTAAAGAACCAACCACCCCAACAGGGCTAACCTTAACAGGGGTACTAACGTGGAGGCCGAATGTATCTTTTGTACGCATTCGACCCCCACCGGCCCAACCGTTTAATTTGTTCACCTGGAACCCCATGCAGAGCAGCCGAAGTCGCCGCCCCAATCCTGAATGAGTGCGAACTAAATGTCGCAGATTCCAAGCCCGCCCGAGTAACACACAACTGCAATACTTTGATGAATTGAAATCGAGTCAATGGGGACGTATTAGCATGAAGCAGCAGCCAGACACCCCCCATTGGTCTAATCTGCAGGTACTGCTGCAGATTATATAAAGGACATGTAGTTTCCGGTGAGTGTGGTGTAATCCACATGTGTGTACCTCTAGCCCCTCCCACTCCTCCCTCCCTCTCCCCCCCCCCACCCCAGGTTCTTCCTGAGCCTTCAGCCCGGTTGTAATCGGCTCCCCTTAAAGGGTGAGCCTTTCCATTTACTTCCTTTCCAAGTAGCTGCACTAGAAACAAGTGAATGTTTGTAGTCTGATTTTCTCACCTCTGAGAAAGAGATTATGGAGGATACCACGCTCTGGAGACACAGTGACGTTCTCTGGTTCAAAGAGTGAGTTCACCAGTGAAAGGTTCCACTGTAATTACAGCACACAGTCATCATTTAGCATGACCTCAAATGAGGTTGAACTGCAGGTCTAGGGCCTCCCAGATGAGGTGTAGATTATTCTTGGCTAAAAAGCCGACATGTTTATTTATTTATTTATTTGCAAAACTTTCTAAACCGCTCTAACTGACGGGCAGAGCAGAGCGGTGTAGAGGCTGCAAAAGAAAGTATGAAAGAAAAACCACTAACGTACAGGAAAGCAAAACAGTCACACCAAGAGACAGGTAAAACTAAGGGAAAGAAGGCAAGGGAAAAGAACGGAAGCGGGGAAAATCAAACACATAAAAACAGGTCAGGGTTTTAAAAAAAGTTGAACTGGTGGTTTCAAGCAAACTGTTTCTTCAAAGGCTAAAGTCCTTGAAGAAGGAATTGTTAAGGACGGAGAGGGGGAGATTATTCCAAGTGTGAGGTGCAATGAAGAAAAAAGCGCTGTGATGTATAGATTCCAAACAGGCCTGTTTTGGACTAGGTAGAACTAAGCGGTGATCGTTTAAGGAGCGGAGGAACCTGGCAGGGCAATAAGGAATAGTTAGACAGGAAAGATAATCAGGAATGCCCAGTCTAAGGGCCTTGAAGGCAAGAGTTGCAACTTTATAAGTGATACAGTGTTCAGCGGGAAGCTAATGGTATTGCTTCAGTAAGGGTGAAGTATGATCAAAGCGATGGGCATGACATATTAACCTGATGGCTGTATTCTGGAGTGACTGAAGTTTCTTTAGTGTGTTATAGGGTAGACCAGTGTATACAACGTTGCAGTAGTCCAGATGAGAATTGAAAAAAGAAAGAACCCAGTGCATGGAAATGTTGAGTGTCAAAGAGATGATGAATTGTTCGTAACTGGCGGAAGACAGAAAGCTACTTTAGTTAAGTGTGAAATTTGTGGCAAAAGGGAGAGAGAGGAATCAATAATAATGCCTAAATAATGAAAACTAGAAACTAGCGTAATATTTATTTATTTATAACATTTGTATCCCACATTTTCCCACTTATTTGCAGGCTCAATGTAGCTTACATAATTCCGCAAGTGGTGATTACCAGTTCCGGATAGGAGAAATACATAGTTGGGGCAAAGGGACAGATTAGGTTAGGTTACAAGAGGAAAGTTTGTCCTATGATAAGAGCTAAAGGTAATAGATTAAACTTCAATCATGACAAAAAAATAGCTTGAACAATTAGGATCGTTAAACTATGGTATAATGGGAGAGGAAAAGGTGTACCAGAGAACCAACAGGCAACATTTTTATCAGGACTGAGCACTAATTGATGGTCCCTTAACCAATTAGCTACTGATTCGAAGCAGGCTTGAAAAGGAACGAGGGAAGGAGAAGAGGGGGGGACGGGTATAGTCAAAGAATGTCATCAGTGTAGAAATAGGCAGAAATTCCGAAAGACTGGATGAGAGCAGCAAGAGGAATCATCGAGAAAAGAATAAAAAGAAGAGGGGAGAGAATTGAACCCTGGGGTACTCCAAAGTTCAGTTCTCTCTGTTCAGGTGTCATGTCGGAGAGAAGAACCTGGAATGTACAATGAGATAGAAAAGAGGCAAACCAGTAGGAAACTGTACCAGAGATGCCCAAAGAAGATAGATGTGAGAGTAGGAGGGAACGGTCAACCAAATCGAAAGCGGTGGAGAGGTCTAGAGAAATCGCCGGCACAGTTCTATGTTGATCAAAGTGGGAGTGAAGTTCACTGATGAGAGCTACCATGATGGTTTCTGTGCTGTAGTGATCCCTAAAGCCGGATTGGCAAGGATGTAGAGCAAATGTTTTCTCAGAAAAAGATGTGAGTTGAGCAAACACTATTTTTTTTTCAAAATCTTTAGACATATAACAGAGTGGAGGAGTGGCCTAGTGGTTAGGGTGGTGGACTTTGGTCCTGGGGAACTGAGGAACTGAGTTCGATTCCCGGCACAGGCAGCTCCTTGTGACTCTGGGCAAGTCACTTAACCCTCCATTGCCCCATGTAAGCCGCATTGAGCCTGCCATGAGTGGGAAAGCGCAGGGTACAAATGTAACAAAAATAAAATAGATGCTATTGGAGATTCTACATGGAATGTTGCTACTATTGGAGATTCTACATGGAATGTTGATATTCCACTAGCAACATTCCATGTAGAAGGCTGACAGGACGTCAGACTCACAGAAGCACATTGGTGATCTGCAAGGGCCGACTTCTACATGGAATGTTGCTAGTGGAATAGCAACATTCCATGTAGAATCTCAAATAGTAGCAACAGTGGAGGAGTGGCCTAGTGGATAGGGTGGTGGACTTTGGTCCTAAGGAACTGAGTTCCATTCCCACTTCAGGCACAGGCAGCTCCTTGTGACTCTGGGCAAGTCACTTAACCCTCCATAGCTGCATTGAGCCTGCCATGAGTGGGAAAGCGTGGGGTACAAGTGTAACAAAAAAAAAAATTGACACAGGATGATAATGACTGATTAGTGTTCATTCTTGGGACTATGTTTAGCCTTGGGTCCTTGTTTTCATAAAATTGTGTATCAAGGTACTAGATGATGATCCAGAATAGGTACAAATTTCTTGGATAACAGGACTACACCCATGGAGGTGACACCTTCAAGTGTGACGTGGTGTCCACTGGGATTATCCGCATGCATCTTTCTGTCCACATTCGTTCAGCTTTTCTTTTCCTCTTAATTTTTGCTTTCTTTGGATATAATTCTAGAATTCTCCTTTATGTTGGCTTCAACCCCTTCTGATTGTGGGATAAAATAATACGCACTGTCTTTTAGGTTTTATTTGAGGCTTATATACTCTTGTATTTTCTTTTACATTTCAATTGTTTTTTTTCCTGATTGAGGAATATCCTGTGTTAAAAATTAATAAAATAAAATCGAACAGAAAAAGAAATGAATTTCTTTCTCATAGGCCAGTGTAAAACATGCATATTCATCTGAAGAAACTCAAACTGAGATTGAAACTGAAAGAGTGTATTTCACATTCACATAAATATCATGCTGTGGGGGGGGGGGGGGGGGGGGGGAATGAGCTGCAAGCGTCTTCTGCTTCTGCGGTGGAGGAGTGGCAAGAGGGAGGAGGAATGGTGTGTAGTTTCCAGATCTGGGTTGCGTTGCTCAGTATCTAACAGCCATTAATTTAGGAGGGAAGCTATGAGGCTTGATTGCTCCACTTTGAGGCTTGCATTCCTCAGCCATTAGTGCTGTGAATTGACCCTGAAGCCAGTGCATGGCATCACTCAACTCGGTAGATGGGGGAGGGGGGAGGGGGATATTAAGTTCTCTGTCAAGTATCATCTGTTCCGTGGAAGACATTAATGCATTGGAACCCGATTCATAATGTGGTTAAAAAATAAATCATTGCATCTAATTATTGTCACATTCCATGAAGAGCTTCCCCAAATGAGATGTCTGATGCAGTGTCTCAGGCCTTACCTGCAGGGAGCTTTCCAGAAATTGTGAGACTGCTTTGGTTGTATGTAAATACTACTACTACTACTACAAATCATTTGGGGTGATAGTATCTGAGGACCTGAAGGCGACAAAACAGTGTGACAAGGCGGTGGCCGGAAGTAGAAGGTTGCTAGGCTGTATAGAGAGGGGAATGACCAGCAGAAGAAAAGAGGTTTTAATGCCCCTGTATAAGTCATTGGTGAGGCCCTATCTGGAGTATTGTGGTCAGTTCTGGAGGCCGTATCTTGCTAAGGATGTAAAAAGAATTGAAGCGGTGCATAGAAAAGCGTACGAGAATGGTACGGGATTTGCGTTACAAGACGTATGAGGAGAGACTTGCTGACCAGAACATATATACCTTGGAGGAAAGGAGAAACAGGGGTGATATGACACAGACGTTCAAATATCTGAAAGGTATTAATCTGCAAATAAACCTTTTCCGGAGATGGGAAGGCGGTAGAACTAGAGGACATGAAATGAGATTGAAGGGGGGCAGACTCAAGAAAAATGTCAGGAAGTATTTTTTCACGGAGAGAGTGGTGGATGCTTGGAATGCCATCCCGCGGGAGGTGGTGGAGAGGAAAACGGTAACGGAATTCAAACATGCATGGGATAAACATAAAGGAATCCTGTTCCGAGGGAATGGATCCTCAGAAGCTTAGCTGAGATTGGGTGGCAGAGTCGGTGGTGGGAGGCGGGGCTGGTGGTTGGGAGGCGAGGATATTGCTGGGCAGACTTATACAGTCTGTGCCCTGAAAATGACAGATACAAATCAAGGTAAGGTATATACAAAAAGTAGCACATATGAGTTTATCTTGTTGGGCAGACTGGATGGACCGTGCAGGTCTTTTTCTGCCGTCATCTACTATGTTACTATGTTACTATGTTACCAGTCGTACGCAGCACTTCACAATCAATCGCTTAGTCAATCTTTATGGTTTAACTAGTCTTTATCTGCCACTTTCTAGTATGTTCTTTTATGCTGCATGGTCTCATGACCAAATCCATACTTAAATGTATTCTATTAAGCTCTAAGGGGCCCTTTTACTAAGCTGCGTCTACGCGCGCCCAATGCGTGCCAAAAAGGAGTTACCACACAGCTACCGTGTGGCTCTTGTGGTAATTTCACTTTTGCTGTGCATCCGATAAAGCGTGGCCGAAAAATATTTTATTTTTTTGCCGCGCGTATCGGACACACACTAAGTGGCATTTGGCGCGCGCAGGTCATTACCGCCCAGTTACCATGTGAGACTTTACCGCTAGGTCAATGGCTTGTGGTAAAGTCTTAGACCCTACAACAATATTTATATGAGTACAAACAGCCCGACACAGGCCGTGTTTCGCCCAACTGGGCTGCTTCAGTGGCTATACAGAAAATCCTTTGTTGCCAAATATAAGGCAAAATGTAGAAATCATGCATCAAGGGTTGGTTTGGAAAAAAAACAGCTGAGTCAGAGATTTCAAAACGTGATCCACTGATATGGAGCCAGTGCTTCGGTCACATATCTCTGGGTTTGCTGAAAAAAGCTCACAGCAAACAGAGGAAGCTTCCTCTGTTTGCTGTGAGCTTTTTTCAAACCAACCCTTGATGCATGATTTCTACATTTTGCCTTATATTTGGCAACAAAGGATTTTCTGTATAGCCCCTGAAGCAGCCCAGTTGGGCGAAACACGGCCTGTGTCGGGCTGTTTGTACTCATATAAATATTGTTGTATTGTTTAAATAAATTGCATTTCATTTCTACACGATCTGCTTTTTTTGTTTTCCATCTTGGAGTTTGCAGACCGTCTGCCTTCGTGCTTTCTTGGACCCCCCCAAAGTCTTAGACTCAAAATGACATGCGTCAATTTTCATTTCGCTGTACGTCCATTTTCGGCAAAAAGGTTTTTAAAGGCCTTTTTTTACAGGTGCGCTGAAAAATTATTCTGCGCACACCCAAACCTGCGCCTACACTACCGTAGGCCATTTTTGCAGTGCACCTTAGTAAAAGGACCCCTAAATACCTTTGAAGATCCAGAGGATGAGATGATCCAAGTTACCACCTCAGATTACTTTGTCTCAACTTAAATGACATCTCCTCTGCCTGATCCAGTCAGGTCCATGGGAAAGCAGAGAGGACAGGGTGATTGATATGTTTAATAGGGTAGAGCATGAGAGGGAAGCTTTCTGTGTACCAAACCACTGGAACTCTCTTTCGGCTTTAAAGTTTTATCCAGAGGATGAGATGATCCAAGTTACCACCTCAGATTACTTTGTCTCAACTTAAATGACATCTCCTCTGCCTGATCCAGTCAGGTCCATGGGAAAGCAGAGAGGAAAGGGTGATTGATATGTTCAATAGGGTAGAGCATGAGAGGGAAGCTTTCTGTGTACCAAACCACTGGAACTCTCTTTCGGCTTTAAAGTTTTATGAGTGTGACTAGGAGGGGCATAATCGAACGGGGCGCCCAAGTTTTCCTGAGGACGTCCTCACAGGACATCCCGCGAAGGGGCGGGGAAACCCGTATTATCGAAACAAGATGGGCGTCCATCTTTTGTTTCGATAATACGGTCAGGGACGCCCAAATCTCAACATTTAGGTCGACCTTAGAGATGGTCGTCCCCAGTTTTTGGCGATAATGGAAACCGAGGATGCCCATCTCAGAAACGACCAAATCCAAGCCATTTGGTCGTGGGAGGAGCCAACATTCATAGTGCACTGGTCCCCCTCACATGCCAGGACACCAACTGGGTACCCTAGGGGGCACTGCAGGGGACTTCAGAAAAAGCTCCCAGGTGCATAGTTCACTTACCTTCGGTGCTGAGCCCCCCCAACTCCCCCCCCCAAAACAACCCACTCCCCATAACTGTACACCACTACCATAGCCCTTATGGATGAAGGGGGGCACCTAGATGTGGGTACAGTGGGTTTCTGGTGAGTTTTGGAGGGCTTGCTGTTTCCTCCACAAGTGTAACAGGTAGGGGGGGATGGGCCTGGGTCCGCCTGCCTAAAGGGCACTGCACTGCAGTACCCACTAAAACTATTCCAGAGAATCTTTTTTTTTTTTTCAACGGCGGTGGCCTTATTTATTTATTGAAATGAATTAAATGTCATTCATTTTGTTTTATTTTGTATTAATACGTATTGAAATTAAATATGATCCTTTCTTACAATTTTCTGTTTTGCTTCTACTGTGCACCCGCCGAGTGGAGCAGCTGTTGCAGTTTCACAGGGCTGCCAAATGGTGGAGCCATAGCAGCCTAATCGGGCTTTCTTGCCTCTTCTCCTTAACTCTGACCCTTGCTTAGACAGAACTTATATCTAATCTAAACCGGTAGCTCATCCATGCTGAAACGTATTCAAAACAGAATGAACGCTATGAGCGTGCCTATATTTGCGCCTCATTAACATTGAGCATTAGGGCATTGTTCTGTGCTGTTCCGGTGCTACTTTTACGGCGCTATTCGGAGCAGCGCCAGAGTTTTGAGCATCGAGGCCGTAGTGAGTTATTGTCAGGAGGCTATAAAGAATGTGCTTGTGTTCCTCCCTGAAATGTTCTGCTAAATGTAAAATTAAGTTTAAGACCTTGAGTATAAGAATTTCCTTTATAAAGTTTTATCCTTGCAAGTGAAAAACAGAAGCTTTTTAAACAATGTTAATTCTGACCAGTGACCCTTTGTGCGGTTACTGTTGTTTCTTGTTTTCAATAAAAAAAACATATTTATTATAAACAGGCTGACTCAACACAGCCGTGTTTCGGCGCCGAAGCGCCTTTTTCAGGAGTCTTCCAAGGATGTATCAAGCGCTTGAATCGTTGACACACCAAAAAGGCAAAATAAAAAAGAACATTACTTAGAAAGAGAAGGAACTGCTTGCTCTTTTGTTATTTTGCCTTTTTGGTGTGTCAACGATTCAAGCACTTGATACATCCTTGGAAGACTCCTGAAGAAGGCGTTTCGGCGCCGAAACACGGCTCTGCTGAGTCAACCTGTTTATAATAAATATATTTCTTATCTAATTAAACGTCTCCTCCTTAGTTTGGAAAGAGCCTACTGTCCCCCACTCCTCTTCTTTTCTGTGTACTTGTTTCGTGGGGATTGAGTGCACCTCCACACTCCCGTGTGGTAGTCTTTCGTATCTTGTTTTCAGTGTCATGACTGTATATTTTGGGAAATGAATCTCTCCCTGGTCTTTTGAAAAAGTCTTGTGGTTTTCTCTCATATTTTTTTTTCATTTTGTTCTCTCGGTGCCATCTTGTTCCTGCCATCAGAATCTCTAGTAACCTGAAAAAGCAGTTAAATCTTGGCTTTAATGAGGGGTTTTGTGCTTCTCATTCCAGCCCAGATCGGTATCACCTAAAAAAAAAACACCATGAAAGTTGTGCAGCTTTTCCTTCTGCACAGATGCTTATCTAATGTTTTGATTGGCCTCCTTCTGATGTAGAAGGCAGAGCTGCACCAAAGAAGAAAAGAGTTTCTGTTGAGTGGCCTGCAGGTGGCGCTCAACTTTTGACTACTCTGTTTCGTCTATGGTTGTTGCCTCTCTAGACTGTGCTGGTCAAGAGACAGTTTTCCATGATACAGTATATCAGATTAAAGAAAAGAAAAAAAATGACACCACTACTACTACTACTACTATTTAGCATTTCTATAGCGCTACAAGGCATACGCAGCGCTGCACAAACATAGAAGAAAGACAGTCCCTGCTCAAAGAGCTATGTAATAAAAGTGAGCCAAGTATAGGACAATCAAGCCATTGTGACATCACTGATGAGGTTGGCTCTTATTGGTGGCCTGAGGCATTATGACATCACAATATCACCTCTGATTACAAGAGACTACTACTACTACTATTTAGCATTTCTATAGCGCTACAAGGCGTACGCAGCGCTGCACAAACATAGAAGAAAGACAGTCCCTGCTCAAAGAGCTATGTAATAAAAGTGAGCCAAGTATAGGACAATCAAGCCATTGTGACATCACTGATGAGGTTGGCTCTTATTGGTGGCCTGAGGCATTATGACATCACAATATTAGCTCTGGTTACAAGAGACTACTACTACTACTATTTAGCATTTCTATAGCGCTACAAGGCGTGCGCAGCGCTGCACAAACATAGAAGAAAGACAGTCCCTGCTCAAAGAGCTATGTAATAAAAGTGAGCCAAGTATAGGACAATCAAGCCATTGTGACATCACTGATGAGGTTGGCTCTTATTGGTGGCCTGAGGCATTATGACATCACAATATCACCTCTGATTACAAGAGACTACTACTACTACTATTTAGCATTTCTATAGCGCTACAAGGCGTACGCAGCGCTGCACAAACATAGAAGAAAGACAGTCCCTGCTCAAAGAGCTTACAATCTAATAGTTACAAAAGCATAACATTTAATGTAATACAAATAGGAATGCCTTAAGTGTAGATTTATTTTGATATATTTCACTTTTCCATCTGATTTATACGTGGCCACATTGCGTGTACATATATAGACCATTCTCCCTTCTCCTGCTGGCCCTGAGACCTTGCTCAGTCCTGAACACTGAAGGGAAATCTCTTTCAAGACAATTCTTCTATGGTGTCCTTTTTGACCAGTAGGGGCCGCCACAGGAGCAGTAGCTGTTTTGCCTTCCTCCCTGCTTAAAATAGAGACCTGCTACAATTACTAAACATTTATATAGCACTATGAGGTGGAACAGCTGCAACGCAATATACACTGGACTGAGAGTTAAGGACCTTCTAGATTACAGCTGTTACAGAACACTGCTATTAAACTGATTCCAGGTGCTAAGAAATTTGACCATGTAACCCCACTTTTAAAGTAGAAACAAAAAGGTGGGAATATGAGCTAGGCTATCCAATAATTGGACATGAAGTTAAGTTTAAAATAAAATTTAATAATATTCAAACAAATAATAGTAACAAAATTCCACATTAAAATTGATTCTAAAAATGACTCGACACAACGTTGTGTTTCGGCCGGTACGTGGATTCTCTTTAGACCCCACTTTTAAAAGCAGCCGATTGGTTATTGTAACCCACGGTATCACTTACAAAATTCTAGTTTTCAAGATCCTACAATCTGGTCATCCCTCCATATCTTTCCCAGCTTTTAACCCCCAACTGCCCAACTAGAATGCTGAGGTCACTACAGCAGAAAACACGTGTCCTCTTTTAGGGAGATTGTAAGCGACTGCACACGACGCACTACCTGAGCAGTGGAATATGCTGCCACAAAAACCTCATTGCAACAATTTAAGGGATTCTTTTACTAAAAATTAGCGCAAATTATCTGCAGCAGAGCCCATAGGAGTAAAATGGAACCTACTGCAGTTAACTCGAGCTAACCTTCTGTAAAACACCCCCAAAAACAGACCTTAAGAGCCAGATGCACAAACCTAACGAGCCCACAACTTGCGCTTTAAACTGGTTCCAGGCAGTTTAAAACGCAAGTAGTTTACCGGGGGGCATGCACCAAGGGCATTTTCCCTGTCACGGTAGCAGGCAACGAAAACGGAATGCAAATTATCCAAAGGCTATTATAATGAGATGCACTACCGTTTTTCCGATTCCCTTACCGTGGAAACCCTAACGTGAGGTCTGCACCTCTCGTTAGGGCTCCTGTGAGGGAATCGGAAAGGAAAAGAGCCCCCAAAAAATTAAAAAAGGAAGAAAAAAAAAGCAACGAGCGCACGGGAGGGGCATCCTTTATGGATGTACTCTGCCTGCACTTGTGAGGGACGTCTTTTCGCAGTTTTTTAAAAAAAGTTTTGTCTCCCCTGCGCTGCTCACCTTCTGTAGCAGCGAGGAGAAGGGATTAGGGAATCGGGGACCTGCGACTCGAGTCGATCCGGAGTTTGGGACGTCTCTTTCCATTATGCTCCCAGGTCTCTTCAGCCAATCAGAGTGCGTGTAGCTGACACCAGCAAGCTAGATGCGCTCTGATTGGCTGAAGAGACCCAAGAAGAGGAGCATAACCGAATGGGACGTCCTGATTCTCCGACCGGCTATCAAGGTAATGGTGAATGCAACGGAGCTACAACGAGTAGCTCATTTGCATTCCCTTTCCTTAGTGAATTCCCGTTCCCTACCGATTCGCTATGGAATCGGAATTACCGACGACTTTAGTGCATCTTCCTCTAAAACCCTTCTGTTTATGGATCCAATTAGAACATCACGAACATACCTAAATCTTCTCTACCCTAGCTGCAAGGGACTCAAGGACAAATCAATTTACGGATCCAGCTTCTCCTATATAAGCACGCAACTATGGAACGCATTACCGAAAGCCATAAAGACAACGCAGGATCACCTCAATTTCCGGAAATCACTAAAGACCGATCTGTTCGAAAAGGCATACCCTACTGATCCAACTCAGCAACACAACAAAGCCATAACCTACAATGAACAATATACCACTCTTCTTCTCTTGATTCTCTAATGTTCTGTAACAACATCACTCTGTATTTGTTTCATCACCGGAGGTGGCTAACACCTCACGGTACTATGTAAGCCATATTGAGCCTGCAAAGAGGTGGGAAAAGGTGGGGTACAAATGCAACAAATAAATAAATAAATCCTTACAACCAACCCTTCTCCTTAATGTTCAAGGATTGCCTGGACGACACAGTTCCCCTCCCTCCTCTATCATGAACTACCCTATTATTCTCCTATCAAATATTGTAGTTCCAGATTCTCACCCTATCTAATCTGTCTCGTCTAATCTCCTTACTTCTCCCTCTAAATTAAAAAGTAAGCCAGTCAAATAACTTTGTTCACGGGTGGGACAGCGAATCTTTAACACGGTGAACATGGGGGCCCTTTTACTAAGCCACGTAAGCGTCTACGCGCGCCCGACATGTGCCAAAATGGAGTTACCGCCCGACTACCACGTGGCTCTCGCAGTGATTTCATTTTTGGCGTGCGTCCGATATGCGCATCTGAAAATATTTTTTTTATTTTCAGGCACTCTCCAAGTGGCATTTAACACACGTAGGTCATTACCGACCTGATTCTTTACCGCTAGGTCAATGGCTGGCGGTAAAGTCTCAGAACCAAAATGGACGCGCGGCGAGTTTGATTTTGCCGCACGTCCATTTTCGGCCAAAAACAGGCCTTTTTTTTTACAGGCGCGCTGAAAAATGGATCGGCACGCGCCCAAAACCTGCGCCTACACTAATGCAGGCCATTTTTCAGCGCACCTTTGTAACTTGAAAACAGTGCTGTACAGATACACATGAAAGGAAGTCCAGGTCGTGCTAGAGCTTGAGCCAAGGGGCTGGCACCAAAGATAATTTTATCACAGAGGTTGCAGATTACAACTAAATAGAGTGACAGTCCTCTGTTCCTCTTTCTATCTGGATTTATCTCTCTGTCTATTGTACCATATAAAAATAAGCATAAAACGATCGGATCCCAGAGGTGGCAGGAAATTATTATTCAGCAGTTGTAGGAAAATGCTGGCATGCTTTCTCAGTCCAGTCATTTCTCCAAACACACACTGAACCAGGGTCTGAGGGCGAATTTTAAACAAAAGTTCAATATTCCGTAGCAACAAAGGGACTGGAATGTAAGACTTCCACAGGTCTTTGTCTCTTCCACTTCATCTGCTTTTAATTCAATACTGAAAGGTGCTGAGGTTTGCGTCTAGAAGGCCAACAGATGAATCCTGCATAAGGGTACATTTTTTTCTAGTTGTTTTTAGTGGTTACACAAAACACACCGACCCCCCCCCCCCCCTCCCACCCCTCTTTTTCTTTTTTGTTTGAAAGCTTGGAGCATTCCTTCCCCTATTCTCCTGGGCCATTCATGAAAAAATTCAGCTCCTCTATAAGATGACAACGCCATGACCGCAAGGAAACGCAATGGCTGCAGTTAAGCTGGGCAGTACCACTTTAAAAGCGCCCACTTAGGCCCCGATGCTCAGAATCAAATGCGGGCGCTAGAGGCCATTAGCGCCAGACCAGTACCCGCATTAGTGAGAGCAGAACGCTCAGAGGCTGTAGCACGGGAGACAAGTGCGCCAAGGATTGGCGCAAATAGCACACTAATGCAGTCAAACGCAGGGCGTAGCCAGGCCTCGCGGTGAGAGGGGGCCAGAGGACGAGGTGGGTGGGCACATTTTAGTCTGCCACCCCACTGCCTTGCCGCTCCCCCTGCCGCACCCCACAGCAGCAAATACCTTTGTTGGCGGAGGTCCTCAACCCCCGCCAGCCGAAGCCTTCTTCAGCACCGGTCTCCGGCACCGCCGCGTTCGCTGCCCTGTTCTTTCTTCCTCCTGACGTCCTGTGCAAGCGCCTTTAAGTGAAACTGAGCATGCAGGGCAGGGAACGTGGTGCGCCGGAGACCGGTGCTGAAGAAGGTTTCGTGACCCCACCAGCAAAACCAGGGGCCCAGATGAAGCTACTCCAAATGGATATTAATGACGTCATTTTCTATTCTCTCCCAAAACGCGAGAACAGCACACAAAACAAAGCCTCCCTTACCGCTGAAAAGATAACGCCAGACTCAGGATGTCAGACTCACAGAAACAAAAGCCTGCGCGGCCACGTTGCTTATCTAACTGGTCCAATTCATTTAAACTACTACCAGGAGCCAATACAACTGTTTCATATGAGGGAATATATGGTCTCTCAAAGAACACCCTACCACTGGGTACACTGTGCTTTCTGTCATCTGCATGATCAAACAGAAACAGAAGCCTGCCCTTGCAGATCAGCAACGCGGCCATGCCAGAGGACTTCGGCTGGCAGGGGTTGGGGACCCCCACCAGCAAAGGTACCCAACAACGGCGGTGGCGGTGGGGGAGGGTTGGTGGCGGGAGGGGTCAAAGGGGTTGGGGGGCGCCAGGGCCATATCTACGGGGACCCATGCCACCACGTAGCTACGCCCCTGGGTGATACCAGGGCTAAGTCCTACACACTTCCTGCATGTCCTGGCATAGAATCTCCAATGGGGGGGGGGGGGGGGGGGAAGGGATGCTGCCTTCAGGGCTCAAGGACTAGGACTTACCAGTTTTTGGAGTCACTGCACACACGATTTTGGTGTTTGAAAAGCAAAGTCTTTCCTGGGAGAATTCTCTTCAGAGCTAAACTGTACATTTCGTAACAGCTTTGGTTGCAGCTTCACAGGGTGAAATTACAGAGCAGAACAGGGATTTCTGATCCGTGCTTGCACATTATCCTTCTCTCTCTGGGTTTTAGGCTCCCTTAGGCATTGTGCTCTAAGGATGTGCATTTGTTTGAAACGACATTTCCATTGTGGTTTCATACCTTACCACCGTCTTTAACCCAAAACGATAGGAAAAACCCCTGAAATGTTGGGCTTTCTTCCACTGTCATTAAAGATACACACACTATGGCACTGGCAAACCCATCCCATCACAACCTGAACCCGCTAATTATCAAACAACCCTCTCCAATCCCCCTCCAATGTCTGCATTAACCTCTGTGTTCACCCCCAGGTGTCAGCATCATCCCTCTCCCCAAGTGTCAGCATCACCACAGTATCCCCCCTGTCTCCCATGGAAGAGACAATTTCCCCCCCCCCCCCCCCATTTTCAGAAATGGCTTTCAGAAATTGCCTAAGATATGTTTAATTCTTAAAACCTATGGGTTGGTGTTGGGGGGGGGGGGGCAGGGGGCAGTTGAAGGTAAACGTCTGCAGGTTCATGCTGCACTGGCCATGGAAGTCCTACTACATTGGCTCAAAGTCCTGTCTGACACTGACCTTTGCCAGGTCCACTTTGAGTTCTATACAGTCTGTTTTTCCCATAAGCAGTTTCACCTTTTATTCTGCACAGTGTCCAGTACTCAGCTGCTACAGGTGTCCTAAACCTTGTGTAAACAAGGCATTAATACAAGGGAATTTTTTGACTCTTGTATCACTTAGCAGAAGATAAAAAAAAAAATCAAAACTATCTTAGCAAAATGAGTGTTTGCTTGCAGTGAGTGAGCTGGTGTGGTTCCGTTTACTTTGGCAGGGAGTATATATCACCTCCGGGAAGGTGTTTGCAGCTCTGTTTGTAAGAAATACCTTCCCTTTCCTTTCCTCTCCTCTCCTCTCCTCTCTCCTTTTCATAGCCTCCAGGCTGCACTTTTTACAGCACCTGTCTACTCCACACTGCCACTTAAGACACAGTGTCCTGTCTGCTTGGAATAAAAGGGTTGATGAGGGCAGATAAACACAGAGGAATGTAGCAGCACAAAGGAAGGCGTGAGGAAGCCTCTCCTCTTAGTATTTGCTTCCTGGACGGGTAGCGAGATATTTTCTTTGGACCCAAATCAGGAAAAATCAAAGCTGTCTCATACCGCAAAGTACTCAAGGGTGCATTTTCCAATGTGCGAAATGGCAAGTGCCTATAGCAGTTTCTCCATGCCCCAGAATTGCTTCGCCTCCCCCTTCCTCCCTCCCCCCACCAATTAGGGCAGCTGCCCTAAAGTGAGTCATGGGCTGCAAGCAGCCTGCTCTCTTGTGGGGGCAAAGGGTACAGTTGGCTGTCCACATGCTTAAAGATGGCTGGGGGCAGGGGCAGGGTCAGCCTTAAGCAGAAGTGACAGGGGCGATCATACAGGGCCCCGTGTTCCTAGGAGCCCCTGTGCTTAACTGAGTCAGCTTCACAACTGGTGGCTGACCAAAAGTTAAGTACATAAGTACATAACATAAGTACCTTTTGGTTTGGATGGCTTCCTAAAGGAAAAGTCCATAGACCGTTATTAAATGGACTTGGGGAAAATCCACTATTTCTGGGATAAGCAGTATAAAATGTGTTGTACATTTTGGGGATCTTGCCAGGTATTTGTGACCTGGATTGGAAACAGGATGCTGGGCTCGATGGACCTTTGGTCTTTCCCAGTATGGCAATACTTATGTACTTATAAGTAATGCCACACTGGGAAAAGACCAAGGGTCCATCGAGCCCAGCATTCTGTCCACGACAGCGGCCAATCCAGGCCAAGGGCACCTGGCAAGCTTCCCAAACGTACAAACATTCTATACATGTTATTCCTGGAATTGTGGATTTTTCCCAAGTCCATTTAGTAGTGGTTTATGGACTTGTTCTTTAGGAAACCGTCTAACCCCTTAAAGTTAAAGCTTCTTTTCCCTTTCCAGGTCCATCTCCCTCTCCATTTCCCCTTCTCCTTCCCCCTTGCTAATTGGGCTCCAACTGAGGACTGCAGAAAACAAATGCTAAATGGGATGGATGTATGGTAGACCAAGACCTGTTCACAGAGGACTGTGCTCATGAGGAGCTAGCTAAACTAAAAGTAAACAAAGCGATGGGGCCTGACGGGATACACCCGAGGGTGCTCAAGGAACTCAGAGAAGTTCTGGTGGCTCCGCTGACTGACCTCTTCAATGCTTCCTTAGAGTCCGGACTGGTTCCGGAGGACTGGAGAAGGGCGGAAGTTGTCCCTTTACACAAGAGTGGAAGTAAGGAGGAGGTTGGGAATTATAGACCTGTCAGTCTGACCTCGGTGGTGAGTAAACTAATGGAAATGAGTCTAAAGCAGAGAATTATGAGGTTTCTCAAACTGAATGGAATGTAGGACCCATGGCTTCACTAGATACAGGTCATGTCAAACGAATCTGGTTGATTTTTTTCGACTGGATGACCAAACAGTTGGACGTGGGAGGGGCTTTTGACATGGTTCTGCACAGGCGACTCGTAATTAAACTGAATTCCCTCGGTATGGGACCTAGAGTAAATGACTAGCTTGAAGATTGGTTGAACGGAAGGAGACAGAGGGTAGTGGTAAATGAAACTTGCTCTGAAGAAAAGGATGTCGTCAGTGGAGTACTGCAGGCATCAGTCCTTGAGCCGGCTCTTTTTAACGTCTTTGTAAGTGTTATTGTGGCAGGGCTGTCTGGTAAGGTTTGTCTCTTTGCGGATGATACCAAACTCTGCAACAGGGTGGACACCCCGGAGGGGTGAATGACATGAGAAAGGACCTAGCGAAGCTGGAGGAATGGTCTAATATTTGGCAACTAAGGTTTAATGCTAAAAAATGCAGGATCATGCACTTGGGTTGCAAGAATCTGAGGGAACGGTACAGTATAGGGGGTGAAGTGCTTCAGTATACGAAGGAAGAGAGGGACTTGGGGGTGATTGTGTCAGATGACCTTAAAGCTTCCAAACAGGTAGAAAAAGCGACGGTCAACGCCAGAAGGATACTTGGGTGCATAAAAAGAGTGATTACCAGCAGGAAAAAGGAGGTGATAGTGCCATTGTATAAGTCTCTAGTGAGGCCCCATTTAGAGTACTGTGTGCAGTTCTAGAGACCACACCTACGGAAAGATATAAACAGACTGGAGTCGGTCCAGAGGGCGGCTACGAAATTAGTAAGCGGTCTTGAACACAAAAAATATAGGGACAGGCTTATGAACCTCAACATGTATTCGCTGGAAGGGAGGAAGGAAAGAGGAGATATGATAGAGACATTTAAATATCTCAAGGGCCTTAATGTACAGGAAGTGAGCCTTTTTCAACTAAAGGAAAACTCTGGAACGAGGGGGTATCTGATGAAGTTAAGAGGGAATGGGCTTAGGAAGAATCTAAGAAAGTATTATTTCTTAGAAAGGGTGGTGGAAGCATGGAATGGCTTCCCAGTGGAGGTCATGGAGTCGAGAACTATGTCAGAATTTAAGAAAGCGTGGAATCCCTTAGGAAAAGGAATAGTTAAAGTTACAGAGGATGGGCAAATTGGATGTGCCATTTCGCCTTTATCTGCCGTCATGTTTCTCTGTTTCTATGTTTCATTGCGGGAAAACAGCAGAGATGCCAAGTTACCCCGTTCCAAGCTAGAGATTTTGGGCCAGTATTGGTTTGGAACTTACTTTCCAAAGCAGTGTGGGATTTCTAGTGCCTGACCCCGCCCACTGAAATCACTGCTGCAAGTTTCATAAGGCACCAGGAAGGAGTGATTAGAAATCCAGGACTGGACCAAAATCTCCAGTCTGGAACTGGGTAACGTGGCATCTCTGAAACAGCTAAGTGTATACTGATGTGCTTTATCTTGCTACTGTGAAGGGTCCAAAGATGTGAATGGAGAGTCTACATTTGTCAAGGAGAAGAGGGAGATAGACCTTTTAGGACCAGTCCGACAAGAGGTTGGAATGCAGGAGGGTATCGATAGACCTTTTAGGACCAGTCCGACAAGAGGTTGGAACGCAGGAGGGTATCTTGCCAGGTTGCACAAGGATAGAGCAGGAATACCATTGGATGACAGGATATCTTCAACACCTTTTAATTCTGGAATAATTGGTGATTTGCAGTACTTCGTTTTCACTATTCTTTTTTGATGGCATGTGTATGAAATTTTTAGGAAAGTTCACTAATCAAGGTGGACTGAGGAGAGTACAAAGCGTTTTTTGAGCCGCTGAGTCAGCTTTGAGGCTGTTGCCTTCTCCCCACCCCCTAGGACTTCAATGACTGTCATGGAATGGAAAGATCACTCCACCCTCAGATGTCCAATTACATTTAAATAATGGGAGTCTTAAACATTTCTTCTTGTGTCTGGGTACAGCTGTGCCCAGACACAAGACTCCCTGTCCAGAAAACTATATAGATCATTACTTGTGTTGACCTTATCCCTTATATGGTAGGGAAGCCCCACCCAGCGCATCCCAGGATGCACTGGGCAGGGCTGGGTGTGACCATTTTGAAGGCGGTGCTGGAAGAGGAGGGAGTGTACTATCCAGAGTTTGAAGCTTTGGTTTGGGGCATCTTGTAATCTAAATACTGCAAAGAAGCCTTCATCAGGACATTGTGTGAAGGACTAGAAAAAGCACTGTTTTGCAGCAAGGTTACAAGAAAGAATGTCGGACTGTACAACATTTTTCACAAACAGTCGTGAGCTTAGCAGTAGCTCCGAAAAATCTTACAGATGCACTCTTGCCGCCCTACCTAGAGCAAAAATGGAAAATGTTTCCCCGGTGGTCACAGTTGATTGATCTGAAGGCATGTGTTTTACCCACTGAAGCAAGACTTTGCCATACTCCAGTCTTGCCATTTGTTTTTCAGCAAGCTCTCAGTTTTTAAATTCTTTCATAAAAGAACTGAAAATGTGCCTGGTTAATGGGGTTTTAGGAGCTGCAAGGGAGGGATGACTTGAGAAGAGCCTTATGACTTAATTTTTGCTCCTGCTGCCAATGTCAAGGATACTCAGGGACTCTGTTTTGCCCGTACAAAGCTGATATGAAGCTCCAGACAAAGATGGGGCAGACACTATTGAGAATTATGGACCCCAAGCAGCGTTGTACGCACATTAACATTTTTAAAACGCATGTTATAATGCCTTTGTATCACTCCATGGTGCGACTGCACCTTGAATATTGTGTTCAATTCTGGTCGCCTTATCTCAAAAAAGATATAGTGGAATTAGAAAAGGTGCAGAGAAGGGCGACGAAAATGATAAAGGGGATGGGACGACTTCCCTATGAGGAAAGGTTAAGCGGCTAGGGCTCTTCAGCTTGGAGAAAAGGCGGCTGAGGGGAGATATGATAGAGGTCTATAAAATAATGAGTGGAGTTGAACGGGTAGATGTGAAACGTCTGTTTACTCTTTCCAAAAATACTAGGACTAGGGGGCATGCAATGAAGCTACAATGTAGTAAATTTAAAACAAATCAGAGAAAATTTTTCTTCACTCAACGTGTAATTAAACTCTGGAATTCATTGCAAGAGAATGTGGTAAAGGCGGTGAGCTTAGCGGAGTTTTAAAAAACTTTGGGCGGCTTCCTAAAGGAAAAGTCCATAGACCGTTATTAAATGGACTTGGGAAAAATCCACGATTTCTGGGATAAGCAGTATAAAATGTTTTGTACATTTTTGGGATCTTGCCAGGTATTTGTGACCTGGAATGGCCACTGTTGGAAACAGGATGCTGGGCTCGATGGACCTTTGGTCTTTCCCAATATGGCAATACTTATGTACTTATGTAACTATGTACGTGCGTTAACCATGTACATGCCTACAATATCTCTATAGGCGCCTACTTGGTTAGTGTGTGCTTTAAGTGTAGGCCCGCTAAAAACACTAACACATCTTAGTAAACAGGGCCCTGTATATGTTGCATAAGGGGGGGAGTGAAGATCTGACCATGAGATTCATTCACTTTGGGGTCCGGAGATTTCCAGGTGTCAGATTATAAATGAAGCCCCTAATGACAGTTTCTGGAGTATATTGGGCATCTACAGTGACCAGACTGTGCTGTGAGCTCTCTGCAGCAGGGCTTCCCAGACGTGTCCTGGAGACACCATCGCCAGAAAGGTTTTCAGGAGCCCCATAGTGAATGTGTGCAATACATTTGCATAGACTGGGTTTCCAGATTTTTCTGTTATACGATGCAATGCATTTGATGCCCCTGTATAAGTCATTGGTGAGGCCCCACCTGGAGTATTGTGTTCAGTTTTGGAAGCCGTATCTTGCTAAGGATGTAAAAAGAATTTTATTTATTTGTTACATTTGTATCCCACATTTTCCCACCTATTTGCAGGCTCACTGTGGCTTACATAGTACTGTAAGGCATTCGCCAGGACCGGTAGAGGAACAAATACACTGAAGCGGTGCAAAGAAAAGCTATGAAAATTATATGGGATTTGCGTTGCAAACTGTACGAGGAGAAACTTGCTGACCTGAACATGTATACCTTGGAGGAAAGGAGAAACAGGGGTGACATGATACAGACGTTCAAATATTTGAAAGGTATTAATCTGCAAACAAACCTTTTCTGGAGACGGGAAGACAGTAGAACTAGAGGACATGAAATGAGATTGAAGGGGGGCAGACTCAAGAAAAATGTCAGGAGGTATTTTTTCACGGAGAGAGTGATGGATACTTGGAATGGCCTCCCGCGGGAGGTGGTGGAGATGAAAACGGTAATGGAATTCAAAAATGCATGGGATAAACATAAAGGAATCCTGTTCAGAAGGAATGGATCCACAGAAGCTTAGCCGAGATTGGGTGGCAGAGCCGTTGGTGGGAGGCAGGGCTAGTGGTTTGGAGGTGGGGCTAGTGTTGGGCAGACTTCTACGGTCTGTGCCCTGAAAATGGCAGATACAAATCAAGGTCAGGTATACACATAAAGTAGCACATATGAGTTTATCTTGTGGGCAGACTGGATGGACCGTACAGGTCTTTCTCTGCCCTCGTCTACTATGTTACTATGGGTAGGAAATATAACCATTGTATATATAAAATACCTGAAGGAGGCGTTGTCAGTTGTTTCTTTCTGGTGTTCCATTCCCACCCAAATGTCTTTTTTTTTGCTTTTGGTTACAGTGTTAAGTTAGTCATCGGGGATAGGCTGATCCAAGCTTGGTTGCATGCTATTGCATCTGAGCGTTTCTGGTTTTGACTGGCTTAGGGTAGGATTGTCCAAGTTCAGTCCCTGAGGGCAGCAAACAGGCCAGGTTTTCAGGATGTTCCTAATGAATATGAATGAGAGAGATCTGCATGCCCACTACCTTCACTATATGCAAAGCTGTCCAATTTACAGATATCAGACAGACAAATGTGAAAATGGTGGTCCATTTGCTGCTATTGAGCAGTTTGGCTTCTTACTTTCTTGGCTGCTTCCTCTATGGAAAAACAGAAAGTGATAAAGGCCCAGTTTGCCCCTCTCAGTTGGGCATTTCAGTACCACCGAGCCCTATGGATGGTTTGGTTTCTTGACCTGGACCTTTGGAAACGTTTTTCTATGTTTGCACACACTGGATTCCACTGAAGAGTTGGGAGATCCCATGGTTGCCTTTGGACATGGTGCATCTCTTACCCTGAAGTGACAGCCCCTCCCCCACAGTCTCAGGTTCAGAGTTCACCGGCTATGATGACAGTAAAAGCCCCAAACAATGTTGTTGGTGGATTGAATGTCAGAGAAAGGCAGTGATTACAGATGCTGATGACTGAATGAACAGATCCTGAGGCTTGGAAACGGGATCAACAGCAGCTGAAGTCAGAATGACGTCAAGTGGGACAAAAGTGGTGTCCCCGCAGCTACCAGAGACAGTATATTTTTCTATAGGGAATTGGAGGCATGCAATTGGTTGAGGGAATTAATTTGCCTTCTGGTTTGCAGACACTGCACACAATATCGCAGGCCGTATGGGACTTGGCTAAAGTAATAATACCTCAAGTAAATACTCAGTTGTATCTGGTGTAGAAAGCTAAAATAGAAATAAAGACAATTAAGGGACAGGTGGAGATTCAGGAATAATGTCAGGAAGTATTTTTTCACGGAGAGGGTGGTGGATATGTGGAATGCCCTCCCACGGGAGATGGTAGAGATGAAAACGATAATGGAATTCAAAAATGCGCGGGATAAACACAAAGGAATTCTGTTTAGAAGGAATGGATCCAAAGAAGTTTAGAGAAACATAGAAGCATGACGGCAGATAAGAGCCAAATGGCTCATCCAATCTGCCCATCCTCAGTAACCACTAACTCTTCCTTTCCTAAGGGATCCCACATGCCTGTCCCACTCTTTCTTAAATTTTGACACAGTCCTCGGCTCCACAACCCATCTCGGCAAAGTGAGTTCTTTTGAAATCTAGAACCTTCAATCTTGAATAAACTCTCTCCTCCTCTGTCTTAATATTGAACCACACCATTCAGTGGTCTCAGATGCCAAATGATTTCTGACCATAACATCAGAAGTATTTTCCCTGTTTGTGAACACCAGGTCTGGGATAGCTCCATTCCATGTCGGTTCTGTTACCCACTGCTGAAACAATTCTTCCTGTAGCCTCCACTCACAAATCCCTCCTTTCAGTACCCTTCTCCACCACCGCCAACTCTAGGCTCCACCCTTTCTGCCTCGCCTCACCCCATGCTTGGAACAAACTCCCTGAGCCCATACGCCAGGCCCCCTCCCTACCCATCTTCAAATCATTGCTCAAAGCCCACCTCTTCAATGTCGCCTTCGGCACCTAACCACTACACCTCTACTCAGGAAATCTAGACTGCCCCAACTTGACATTTCGTCCTTTAGATTGTAAGCTCCTTTGAGCAGGGACCTTCCTTCTTTGTTAATTTGTACAGCGCTGCGTAACCCTAGTAGCGCTCTAGAAATGTTAAGTAGTAGTAGTATCTCTTTACTTCTGGATGACCATGCGGCAGGGACACCCCAGTTGACGTCCGGCATGCTGAAATCACCTATCAGTAGTACTTTCCATTTCCTAGCAATTTTGTAGATCTCTTCAATTAAGTCTCTGTCCATTTCTTCTGACTGTGAAGGTCATCTGTATATTACACCAACGTAAATGCATTTTCCTTTCCCTTTTACCAGTTTAACCCACAGTGCTTCTTGCTTACCTCATACGTCCTGCAGTTCTGTCGCTTTAATACTAGTGGAGATTAGGTAGGAAAGCCAATGCTGGGCAGACTTCTAAGTGCAACTTTTCGGAATGCCCTAACACACCTATGGTCACACCCTCTTTTGAGATATGCACTATGGGAGTTAGGCACTGTGCCTTATAGAATAGCCCATATCTAGATGCACGTGCAAATTTTAATGAGGAAAGGCTGAAACGGCTTGGGCTCTTCAGCTTGCAGAAAAGACAGCTGAGGGGAGATATGAGAGAGGTCTATAAAATAATGAGTGGAGTTGAACGAGTAGACGTGAATCGCTTGTTTACTCTTTCCAAAAATACTAGGACTACAGAGCATGCAATGAAGCTACAAAGTAGTAAATTTCAAAGTACGAATTGGAGAAAATATTTCTTCACTTGACGTGTAATTAAACTCTGGAATTCGTTGCCAGAGAATGTGGTAAAAGCAGTTAGCTTTGCGGGGGTTAAAAAAAGGTTTGATTAGCTTCTTAAAAGAAAAGTCCATAAGCCTTTATTAAAATAGACTTTGGAAAATCTACTCTTTATTTCTGGGTTAAGCAGCATAAAATGTATGGTCTGTGCCCTGAAAAAGACGGGTACAAATCAAGGTAAGGTATACACAAAAAGTGGCACATATGAGTTTATCTTGTTGGGCAGACTGGATGGACCGTGCAGGTCTTTTTCTGCCGTCATCTACTATATTACTATGTATGTGGAGGAGTGGCCTAGTGGTTAGAGCACCGGTCTAGCAATCCAGAGGTGGCCAGTTCAAAAATGCATGGAATAAACATAAAGGAATCCAAGTCACAAGTACCTGGCATATGTTACTATGTTTTGGGATCTTGCCAGGTACTTGTGACTTGAATTGGCCACTGTTGGAAACAGGATACTGGGCTTGATGGACCTTTGGTCTGTCCCAGTTTGGCAACACTTATGCACTTGTGTAGTTACATATATAACATTAATAATTGATTGCTAACACCCAGTTATTGATGGTTCAGAGCTCATTTTCCAATTTATTTGCCTATGCATCTCGGAAGCATGCCCAATGCTGGGCATCATATCTGGGGGCATGCATAAAAGTTTATTATTTACCAGTGAAGAAACCGCAGTCTCAAAGTGCGCCTGCGTTCGATGCAGCTCCATAACTTCATTTAGGGAATGTTTCCGAACCGCTTGAAAGATCAGATCCTGAGATGGTGACACCTATAATTCTTTTTTCTTTTATATTAGTCTCTGATAGTGACTGGATTTATAAAATGCACTTCAGAAATCATCAGAGGTTGTTTTATACGTTACATAGTAACATAGTAGATGACGGCAGAAAAAGACCTGCACGGTCCATCCAGTCTGCCCAACAAGACAAACTCACATGTGCTACTTTTTGTGTATACCTGACCTTGATTTGTAACTGTCATTTTCAAGGCACAGACCGTACAAGTCTGCCCAGCACTATCCCCGCCTCCCAACCACCAGCCCCGCCTCCCATCACCGGCTCTGGCACAGACCGTATAAGTCTGCCCAGCACTATCCCCGCCTCCCAACCACCAGCCCCGCCTTCCACTACCGGCTCTGTTATCCAATCTCGGCTAAGCTCCTGAGGATCCATTTCTTCTGAATAGGATTCCTTTATGCTTATCCCACGCATGTTTGAATTCCGTTACCGTTTTCATCTCCACCACCTCCCTCGGGAGGGCATTCCAAGTATCCACCACTCTCTCCAAGAAAAAATACTTCCTGACATTTTTCTTGAGTCTGCCCCCTTTCAATCTCATTTCATGTCCTCTCGTTCTACCGCCTTCGCATCTCAGGAAAAGGTTCATTTGCGGATTAATACCTTTCAAATATTTGAATGTCTGTATCATATCACCCCTGTTTCTCCTTTCCTCCAGGGTATACATGTTCAGGTCAGCAAATCTCTCCTCATACGTCTTGTAACGCAAATCCCATACCATCCTCGTAGCTTTTCTTTGCACCGCTGCAATTCTTTTTACATCCTTAGCAAGTTCAGATTTTTCCTGGGGTGTCTCACGAAGCACAGAAGCAGCAGAAGGAATTCCTCTTTCTTCGTCTGTGGGTGATTCACTCTGAAAATTAATTCTCCTGGAAATGTGTGGTTACATTTAATACAAGGGAACGCATTTTGATGTGTTCTAAAACTTTGTCAGTTGGGGTTTCCACGGAGGCTCTTCTTAGTAATACTAATGTGAGCTCTTATTAAATTATTGCTGAAGATTGGATAAAAGCAGTTCCATGGCTTTGGTTATTCTTGCTGTAAAGCATCTTCTTTTTCTTTCTGGATCTCTCCTGTATCGAGGCCTAGATTCTGTTTTTATTTTCCTTTGTAATATATATTATGTATTTACTAGTAACGAAGGCCCGTTTCAAATCGCAATAAAACGGGCGCTAGCAAGGCTCCCCTCCGTCCCTTTGTGTCTCAGTGTGTCGCCGGCCCCCCTGCAGCCTCTGTGCGAATGTGCTGTGACCCTGGCCCTTTTGGCACGCCCCCCCAGCGTCCGTGACCGTTCCCTTCCCCCCCGATGTGTGTGTTGGCTGTGCACCCCCTTCTACCCCCACCGATGTCATCGCTGCCGGCTCTCCCCCCTCTCCGAAGGCCCCACCCCACCCCACTGTCCTGCCGAAACAGAAGATTTCAGCGTCATGTGAATGCCCCTGCAGTAGGAACCGATAGAGTAACGTGTGCTCCGCCCTCGACGTCATCGCGTTTTGACGCGAGGGCGGAGCAGAGCTACAGTGCAGTACAACGTTGGAGCTGAGAATGTGCTCCGCCCTCAACGTCATAACGTTTGACGCGAGGGCGGGGCCCACAGACTGTGATTTTGTGTGGCTTCAGAGCTTCGAACTTATGAACCTGGCTTTAGTGACGTCAGTGCAAATAGAACGTTGAGGGTGAGTTTTATATTTATAGAAGATTGTGCTGGATCTCTGTTTGCTGCAAGTATGCTTGCTTGATTTGTAAGCTGCAAAAATATAAAATTAAAAAAAAAAATGACAAATATTTTGACCCATAAACAAACTATTCATCAATTTGAAGGAAAGTGTTAAACCCCAAAAGACTTCAAGGGCTGCTCTATTGAGGTTTTCTCTGTAGGTTTTTCCGAGAACCCTGTTAGGTCCAGTTTTCCATCAGAGACTACTTTTTGATCACCTCAGGGCCAGGCAGGGCTTTATTTTATGGGAGAAAGTCATTCCTGTTCTTATCATGGCTACCAGTGACCTGACCCTAGCTGTTCAATCATCATCTGGGATCATAGTTCAAAAAAATAGCAACACCTCCAGGGGTAACTAGATGGCTTCCCTCAGTTTAAAAACACAACCTCTGCTCTGGCTCAGGATGACTTTGTACTTTTCTTTCTTTTTTTTTTTTTTTTAATTTCAATACGCTTACTTAAAAGTAGCAGCAGGTCGCTACATTTTACATATTTAGGGCCTGTTTACTAAGCCGCGCTAAGGATGCACTCGTGTTTTTAACTTACGCTAATGATCAGCACGCACTAAACACTAAGGGCTCCTTTTACTAGGCGGGCTTACGGCTCGCTATACAGGAAGTACCACCGGTCTACCGCAGCAGCCTGCTGGTACTTCCCACCCCCAGCGTGCCGTCATTTCCGGCACTACAAAAATGTATTTATTTTAGTAGCTCTGGAGTGTACCCGGCAGCACTGCCTGGTTACCCGCTCGGTTAACATGGGAGCCCTTACCGCCACCTCAATGGATGGCAGTAAGGGCTCTCCCCCCCACCCCCCCCCCCCCCCCCCCCGAAATGGCCGCACGGCAATTCCTTTATTTATTTATGAAAATTTATACTCCACTTTTTTCAACATAAAGCAGACTCAAAGTGGCTTACAAAGTATGGATGATTCAATTGAAATTACATTAGATAGGGTAGAAGGAACAGGGTAAGAGGTAAAAGGGAAAGAGTCTAAAATGGACTGTGGAAATCCAGATGCTCAGATGGATCAGAGTGGCTTGAACAGCTCTCGGCAAGGCAATCCGTAATGGGGAACTGTTGTAAAACCCTGTAAGCGCAGACGAAGTGCAGAAGAAGCAGCAGTATGCGGCCTGGAGAGTGGAAGAGGTCACCGGAGGCAGAGGACAGCAGCTGGAGGCGGACAATGCCGGTGGGGCCCGGGATGCCAACGGGTCCGGCAATAACACGGCTCCGCAGTCTGCCTGAATTAAAGGCAACAGACCCCCCCCCCCCGCAACATGCGGCGACGCAAAAGGAAGCAAGTCCCCCACAAGGTGCAGCTATACCCAAAAAGTCTCCCCAACGTGAAGGAGGCCTCGAAGCCCAACAACAAGCAGCGCAGAAGACTATCGTGGTCTGGAGGCCAAGCTGAGACGCCAATGGTCCGATGGAAAGGCTGGAGGAGAGCTGGGTCAAATGAACATCGGGGATTAGCCAATCAATAGTCACAGAAGCTTCCCGCATTGTGGGGAGCCGGTCTGCGCACTCCAGCACCCAGAACTGCAACATCGCACGTCCATTTCCTGCAGGAAGGTGAACTTCCCTTTCACCCACTGCGGTAAAAGGGGGCCTCAGCATGCGTTTAAAACACCTGCCGACGCCAGCACCGGCCTCCTTCTGCCGCAGTTTGGTAAAAGGGGCCCTACCGTATACAGCAAACAGAGATCCAGCAAAATCTATATAAATAAAATCCGCTACCGTTCACAGTTCAAGCTTCTCCTTTTAACCTTCAAATGCACTCAATCTGCAGCCCCCCATTACCTCTCTACCCTCCTCTCCCCGTATGTCCCCACCCGTAACCTCCGCTCTCAGGACAAATCACTCCTATCTGTACCCTTCTCCACCACCGCTAACTCCAGACTCCGCCCCTTCTGCCTCGCATCACCATATGCCTGGAACAGCCTTCCCGAGCCCATACGTCATGTGCCCTCCCTGCCCATCTTCAAGTCCTTACTCAAAGCCCATCTCTTCTCCCTTGCTTTTGGCGCCTAACCACCTTCCCCACTCATGATACCTACACTGACTACATAGTTTGTAACCTTTAGATTGTAAGCTCTTTTGAGCAGGGCCGGTCCTTCCCCATGTTAAACTTGTACAGCGCTGCGTAACCCTGGCAGCGCTTTAGAAATGCTAAGTAGTAGTAGTAGTAGTACATTGCCCGTAGGAATGTATGGGCAACTCTAGCGTTTAGTGTACCTTAGTAAACAGTGCTCTTTATTGGCTGTCTGAGGCCCTGGAATCATCGTTGCCTGGTTCCCCTTCTGATATTTATTTATTTGTTGCATTTGCATCCCACATTTTCCCACCTATTTGCAGGCTCAATGTTCCGTAATGGCGATCGCCAATTCCGGAATGAAAAATACAAAGTGGTATTGCATTAAAGTTCACGAGTGACAGAGTAGATTAAGCAATCAAGAATAGAGAATTCATTTTATTTTTTTTATTAATCACATTTGTATCCCACCTTTTCCCACTGATAGCAGGCTCAAAGTGGCTTACAATAATACTGTAGTAAGTTAAAATGCAAGAAGTACAATTTTTCAAATTTAGCAGAATAAGAAAAATAACAGTTAAACAATGATGGGTATTGAAGTAGGATATGAATAACAATTAATCAGTAGTAAATATGAAAGATAAGATGTAATTAGAGTCTATTGGATCTTATAATAGTAAGGGATAATTCTGATTGTGTTGAACCTGGGGAGTAAGCCTTCTTGAACGATACTGTTTTCAATGGTTTCCTAAAGTTTAGGTAGTTCGGGGTAGTTTTTGTTAATTTGGGTAAGGCGTTCCACAGTTGAGTGCCAATGTAGGTGAAGTTTGAGGCGTAAATTGATTTAAGCAGTCAGGTATAGAGAGTTCTGTTTTGTCCAGTTCTGGTATGGGTTTTGTTGTCTGGTGTTTAGGATGGATCATTGTGGTCTGCCTTTTTGAGCAGGTTGGTTTTTAGTATTTTTCAGAATTTAGTTATGTCGTGTATTGCTTTTGTGGCTTTTGGTAGTGCATTGCACAGTTGCGTGCCTATGTAGGAGAAGCTGGATGCATATGTTGATTTATATTTTAGACCTTTGCAGCTGGGGTAGTGGAGATTCGGGAATGTACGTGCTGATCTTTTGGTGTTCCTGGTTGGTAAGTCTATCAGGTCTGACACGTAGACCGGAGCCTCACCATGGATGATTTTATGAACCAAAGTGCAGATTTTGAACATAATACGTTCTTTCAATGGGAGCCAGTGTAATTTTTCTCTTAGGGGTTTCATTCTGGAGGAGAAATAAGTGTTTGAAAGTCTTTTTTTCAAAAACCTGCTCCTTGCCCTGTAGATCGTTATCTATCCCAGATGTAACTAGCTGTCAAGGATTTTTTTTTCTCCTTTGTGTTATTTAAGTATGTTGTTCACGATGGAAGCAGAAACCTCCCAGATGAGTTAATAGTCTGTATTTTAAGACGTTCTTTTGAATTTACTAAAGATAAATGAATACATCCCTGCCCAAAGCAATACTCCTGGTTCTGCCATGACAAATAACAGCTCTAATAGGAAGAATTTAGGCAGCACTTTTGCCCATGTGCTTATCTAGAGGAAGACAAAGGGTGACAAAGAGAGAGTGAGAACAAAGTTTTCCTTGATCTCTTCTGCACCTCGCTCCCTCCTTCCCTCCCCTTCTCTTTAAAGCATCTCATTTCCTTTCCCAGCCTTTTTTGTATTTCCACAAAACACCACCTTGCCTGACCAGTTCCTGAAACTCTGTCAGCAAAATAAGAATGTAATGAATTGAAAAGTGCTGGCTTATAGTGTGACATGATGGCGCCTCGCCCCATCTTTCATTCGCATATTCAGGCATGACTGTATGGGGGACTCGGTGAGGAGAGACCCTGTAAACTGTGTCTGAGAATGATGGTAGAGGCTGTGTGTTGGGGACCTCAGGGGCGTAGCCAGACAACAGATTTTGGGTGGGCATAAGAAGTGAGTGGACACCAAGTGTTCTCCCCCCCACCCCCCCCCAAAACCACCACTAAAAAATATCTCAGCTGGCAGGAAAATGCTTCTTTCCACCTTGGAAGTCTGCAGCAGGCATGCGCTGAAAACTGAGCATGCGCAGGTGCCAATACCATGGAGAGTAGCGTCTCCGTTACCATCAGGGGGAAGTCTTCAGCTGGCAGAGCTTGGGATCTCCACCAGCTACTGCTAAATGTGTGCTACTGTTGGGTGGGCCTGAGCCCTAAGTGGGGGGGCCCTGGCCCTGGTTGGGGTGGGTGGGAGTTGGAGTGTTGTCTGTGTGTTCTGACTGGTGGTGGATGTGAATTATATATGTCTGTGAGAAGTACAGTGCATGTGTATGTATAGATTTAGGTACAGTACAGTCTCGATTATCCGACCTTCGCCAATCCGATCATCCAGCATATTTGACGGACTCCACGGTGATGTCATCATTCTCTCTGGCTTCACATGCTGCTGGTTAGTATTAATAAACAACACTGTATTTTATATACAAATACCCTATGCTGATTCTTTATACATAAAGTATGTTTTCAGTACATTACCATTGTTTTCCATATTATTTGACTTTTCACTTATCCGACAATGGCTCGGTCCCGTTTACGTTAGATAATTGAGACAGTACTGTACCTATCTGCCTATTTTGGGTGCCTAATTTTGGACTGGGACAGGTTGGCGGAACAATGTTAGGATGTAAGTGTGGTTTCTAGCGTTGGGCTCCTAAAGTTAGATGAGAAATTAAGCAGGCTTAAATTTAGGAACCTATATCTTCAAAGGGTTGTTGAAAAAACAGCATAACGGATAAGTCACAAAAGGTAGTGACGCAAGGTCTGTCAGCATTTCAGAGTCATGTGGGTGTAGGACAGACCTCGCATTTTTTTCAACAACCCTTTGAAGATATATGCTTCCACAATTTCTGGACATTGTATACAGCGATATTAATATGTCCTCGACTGTAAAGGAATATTATATAGCCCCTGATGCAACCGTGGTGGGCGAAACACGGCCAGTGTCGGGCTGATTCTGAATATTTTTGTCATATAATAAATTGATATTTTTCTCTCTTATCGATCTGCTCTTTTGTTTTTCCATTTTGGGGTTAAGTGACTTGTCCAAGGTCACAAGGAGCTGCATTGGGAATCAAACCTAGCTCCCAAGGTTCTCAGCCTACTGCGCTTCCCATTAGGCTCCTCATGGCTCTAATGCTTCTCCTTCTGTTCCGATTTCAAGCCTTCACTTTCTTTCATTTTTATACCAAACCAGTTTTACCGTGCTGTTATGCAGTTTTGTAAGAACTGAACTCACACATCTTGTATTTAATTTTGTTTAATTGTTGAGCGGTGTGGTAGCCGTGTTAGTCCACTCTTAAAGATTATTAATAATTGTTTAATTGTTGTAAACCACTCCGTTGCATACATTTTAGGAGCATAAATTTAGGACCATAACCTTTATAGAATAAAGCCCAGAGCAGGTGTATTCTATAACAAAAACCACAAAGGAGACAGCGAAGGTGGCGCAATAAAACGATGATGCTGTCTGTGGTCTAGAAGATTTATTGGTCAATGTCAAGAACTCTTTCGTCAACAACAACGACTCGACACGGCCATGTTTTGGTCCAACGGCCTGCCTTAGGAGTCTTCCTATGTTGTATGGATGAGTATATTGATGTCAAACCAGTTGTTACGAATTTGGAGAATATTCAGAGTGTCAATTTTGAGAGCATGGGGTGCTGCTCGCAGTGCTTCCCACCATTTTGTTACCGCAACAGCAAATTAAGCTTGATATATTTACAGCAAGCAACATCGATATACTACATAGAAAAACTCCTGAGGCAGGCCGCTGGGCCGAAACATGGCCGTGTCGAGTCATTGTTGTTGACCAAAGAGTCGTTGTTGACCGATAAATCTTCTAGACCACATACAGCATCACCATTTTATTGAGTCACCTTCGCTGTCTCCTTTGTGGTAAATTTTCAGCGAGGTTCCTTGTTCTTCTGTATCTCTGTTGTATTCTATAACTGTGCACATGGATTTTAGAAACACCCATGCCCCGCCCATGGCCATGCCCCTTTTTCAACTATACAACTTAGAATTTAGGTGCACCACATTACAGAATACGCTTAGCGAGTTGTGTGCATAAATCTTAATGCCAATTAGTGCTGATAATTTCTACAATTAACAATGCTGATTAGGTAATTAACCAATTAAGTGCATTGTTATAGAATACGCTTCGATTTCCACATGGAAATAAATAGAATCCTGGGGCATTTATAGAATCTATATACTATGTGCATGTGAGTCCCTATGTAAGATACTTGTGTACTGAAGACATTGAGCAAACACGGTGATAAAAGGAGCAGGAGACTGTAGTAATAAATAAATGTGCCCGACATGGCCATGTTTTGCCCAGCAAGGACTGCTTCAGGGGCAAAATGAACCTAATGGTGTGAGCCTAAGGGGCCCTTTTAATTAGGCACGGCTAAAAGTGGCCTGCAGCTGTGTGAGCACGTCTTTTGGGCGCGCTGAGGCCATTGACTTTGCGGTAAGGTCTCGCACGCTACCCGGGTGGTAGGCATGCAGCACACACCCACTGCTGTTTACCGCCGGGTAAGTGCCACGCGGTAGAAAATAGAAAATATTTTCTACCATGTGTTTTCAGTGCATGCCAAATTCAGAATTACCACCCGCGGCATGCGGTAGCGACGATTTGGTGCATACTGGACACATGAAGGTCATTATACGCCTTTGTAAAAGGACTTCTAAAGGAATAATAGAACCTCCAGGGGGTGGGTCACTAAATCTAATTAGTACCAATAATTGCTTGTTAAACATCCGATTATTGGTGCTAATTAGCTCCTTATCCAATTACGCACACAATTTTTGACAACTTTTATAGAATTAGAGGGTTAGCGCACAAATGTAGGTGTCAACTTTAGTCAACCTTTTTTAAATCGACCCCATGGGGGAAGAATCTATAAATGGCGACCAAAGTTAGGTGCGGGAAGATCCACACCAAGCTGGTATTCTGCAAGGGCACTCCGCGCAGATCTCGTAGCTAACTTATGTCTCCTCACTTAGGCCTGCTGAAACCTGGTGAAATGCTGACATGCAACTAATGGCAGTTGGGTGGGTAAATGACCCTAACATTGCACCTAATTTCTGGGAACGCCCTGACACGCTCATGCCCCTCCCATAGCCACGCCCCTATTTGATTTATAGGCTATAAAATTTAGGTGCACGTTTTATAGAATAGGACGCAAGGCAGATCTGCGCATAAACCCAAAGAAGTGCCAATTACCGACAATTATTGATTGTTACTGGCTTAGTAAGGGGGATCTGATAACTCAAGCTAAGCTTTAGTAAAAGACCCCCTAACTGATTAGTTTGCATGCAGATCTGGGATCCACACCCAAATTTTGGTGACCTATATAGAATTCAGGGTATAGTGTCCTCATCAAAGGACAGAACTCCCTACCCCGCCTCCGATTTCCTGTCACATCCCTGAAGATTTTTTCTGACATTCTTGTGCGTCCATGTAATTAATTTTTTTATTTTTATTTTTTTACATTTGTACCCCGCGTTTTCCCACTCATGGCAGGCTCAATGCGGCTTACATGGGGCAATGGAGGATTAAGTGACTTGCCCAGAGTCACGAGCTCCAGAACACATGGGTACTGGAACCTGTCAGCAGACACTCTGGCCAGAGCAATAAACATTAACCTTTGAGGATTCCAATGAGCAGCAGGTGAGAATGCACTGCTACTGACCACAATCTCAGCAAATATTTGTGTAATACGTTTAGATGTAAAGTGATATCAAGCTGGCAATCATACATTTGTCAACCTGGTCGTGCTTCTAGGAATGGTGTCATCGGTGCTGGCAGGATGCAGTGGGTGTAGGCTAGACAGAGCTTTGTAACAGTCCGTGCGACTTTCACACTATCAGGCAAGAGTTCGAATCACTGAAGAAACCCATTATTCAAACATGAGATATCAGAAAACAAAAATGAACCTTTTTGCTGTGTATTGTGTGTATTTTCTAAGAGGTCCTTTTATTAAGGTGCGCCAAAGAGTGGTCTGCACTGGTGTAGATGCGTGTATCGGATGCGTGCAGGTCCATTTCAGTGCGCCTGCAAAAAAAAAAACCTTTTTGAGGGGCCGAAAATGGATGTGCGGCAAAATGAAAATTGGCACGCATCCATTTTGGACCTGAGACCTTACAGCTACCCATTCACTTAGCGGTAAGGTCTCATGCGTTAACCGGACGGCAGGGGCATAGCCAGACCTCGGCGGGAGGGGTGTCCAGAGCCCGAGGTGTGGGGGGGCACTGTTTAGCACGGGGCTACATACAGGACGTGCACGCAGGATGTAAGGAGTCAGAAACTGATCATCAGCGAAGGCGCCGGAGTCGACTGGCACCAAAGAAGACTCTTCAACTGGCGGGGGTTGGGGACCCCTACCAGCAAAGGTACCTGGCAGTGGCAGCAGCAGGGGCCCGTGCCCCCGTGGCCCCACCTGGCTACGCCCCTGCCGGGCGGTAATCATCAGCGTGCGTACAATGCCGATTACCTCCCAGTTAGCGCACTGGAAAATAAAATATATTTTCCAGCACATGTAGTGGACGCACATTAAAAATGAAATTACTGCCCGGGCCACGCGGTAGCCAGGCGGTAGTTACGAATTGGTGTGTGTTGGGCGCATGTAGGCACCTTCGCTGCTTAGTAAAAGGGACCCTCAGTGTTCACACTCTGCAGAATATTCTTCCTGTTAAGAAGAGGGAGACTGTGCAATCTTGGGTTTTGCTACCCCGATGACTTAATAATTTTGAAGAAAGCAAGCTTTAAATTTGTTGTTGTCACGGAATTCAAACATGCGTGGGATAAACATAAAGGAATCCTGTTCATAACGAATGGATCCTCAGAAGCTTAGCTGAGATTGGGTGGCAGAGCCGGTGGGGGGAGGCCGGGCTAGTGCTGGGCAAGACTTCTACGGCCTGTACCCTGAAAATAGCAGATACAAATCAAGGTAAGGTATACACAGAAAGTAGCACATATGAGTTTATCTTGTTGGGCAGTCTGGATAGACTGTGCAGGTCTTTTTCTGTCGTCATCTACTGTGTTATATACGTTACTATGTATGTTATATAGCAGCTCTGCTGTGCAAAGTCTCCCTAGAGGTGCATCAGTGAGCCTTTTTGAAAGTGCTTTCCCATAGTGCATAACCTCAGGTGCAGGCCCACTTCAGCTACTCTCATAGGTTCCTATGCCTTCTCTAGATCACCAGGGAAAAAAAAAAATAATCCCCCAAGCATTGTGAATTTGAAAAAGCCAAACTAGACAGACCAAAGTCTTCTTGCACTTAGACCTGGCAAACAGCTATGATTTTTAGGCTGAATCTATGTCATAACAAGGAAAAGAGAATTAAATTTTTGTTAATGTGCACATTTTTCCTAGCTGGGCTTCTTGTATTTATTTATTTTTTTAAATATAAGACATTTTGGGGCTAATTTTCAAAGCGCACAGGGCCACTTTTACAAAGGCGTACTAGCGTTTTTAGCATGCGCTAACAGGAAGCATGCACTAAATGTTAGAAATGTCTATATATTCCTATGGGCGTCTCTAGCATTTACCGCACGCTAATGATTAGCGTGCGCTAAAAAAAACAAGCGTGCCTTTGTAAAAGACACTTATAGAGGGGCATTTTCGATCGGGGACGCCCAATCTCTAGGGCGCCCATCTTCGAGGTTGGCGCCGCGAAGGGGCGGGGCCAAGAGATGGGTGTCCATTTTTCATTTCGATAATACGGTTGGGGGGCACCCAAATCTCAACCTAAATGCTGAGATCGCCGGATTTAGAGATGGGCACCCTCGGTTTTCCCCCATAATGGAAACCGATTGCACCCATCTCAAAAACGAATAAATCCAAGGCATTTGGTCATGGGAGGGGCCAGGAATTGTAGTGCACTGGCTCCCCTCACATGCCAGGACACCAACCGGGCACCCTAGGGGGCACTACAGTGGACTTCATAAATTGCTCCCAGGTACATAGCTCCCTTACCTTGCGTGCTGAGCCCCCCCCCCCCAAAACCCACTCCCCACAACTATACACCACTACCATAGCCCTAAGGGGTGAAGGGGGCACCTACATGTGGGTACAGTAGGTTTCGGATGGGTTCCCATTTTCCACCACAAGTGGAACAGGTAGGGGGGGATGGGCCTGGGTCCGCCTGCCTGAAGTCCACTGCACCCACTAAAACTGCTCCAGGGACCTGTATACTGCTGTCATGGATCTGAGTATGACATTTGAGGTTGGCATAGAGGCTGGCAAAAAAAGTTTTGAAAGTTGTTTTTTTGAGGGTGGGAGGGGGTTAGTGACCACTGGGGGAGTCAGGGGAGCTGATCCACTATTCCCTCCGGTGGTCATCTGGTCAGTTTGGGCACTTTTTTGGGACTTGGACCTGAAAAATAGGGACCAAATAAAGTGGACCAAATTCTCGCCACGGACGCCCTTCTTTTTTCTATTATCGGCCGAGGGCACCCATCTCTTAACCACGCCCCAGCATGCCCCTGTCCCACCGTCGCTACCCTTCCGACACGCCCCCGGGAACTTCGGCCATCCTGGCGACGGAAAGCAGTTGGGGACGCCCAAAATTGGCTTTCGATTATGCCAATTCTTGCGCCCCTGAGAGAAGGACGCCCATCTCCCGATTTGTGTCGAAAGATGGGCGTCCTTCTCTTTCGAAAATAAGCTGGATAGTCTTACAACTTTATGTGGGTTACTAAAGTAACTTTGCACGTCTAAGTGCTTTGAAAATAAGGCTTTTATCTACTTATATAAGTGTCTATTTGAGATAGAACATAGAGATCGGAATTGAGACTTCAGTCAGGACATACATATTTCCAGTGTTATTTTCAGAAAAAGATACTCGTGCATTTTCTGGCCTATGAAAGCGGGGAGCAACCAATTCATTTATTTATTTATTTGTTACATTTGTATCCCACATTTTCCCACCTATTTGCAGGCTCCGGTGTGAACAAATACAGGGTGATGTTGTGGTAAAATAAAGTTCATGTGGCCACAGCCACACTAGGGAATCGTACAACGGAAGAGTTGTGTTATATCCATTACGTACTTTAGTTCGGTTGTGTTGCAGAGATTAGGCATTTAAGTTGGGTCGGTAGGGTATGCCTTTTTAAACAGGTTAGTTTTGAGGGCTTTCCGGAAGTTTAGGTGGCCGTACGTCGTTTTCAAGGCTTTTGGTAATGCGTTCCACAGTTGTGTGCTTATGTAGGAAAAACTGGATGCGCAAGTTGTACAAAGCTGCCTGTTGGAAAAATGAATGGCTCAGATGTGGCATCTTTTACATGTGTTGGTGTCAATTTTGCAACTTACACTTGTCGCTGTAGGTTACCCAATTAAGTTGGGAGGCATTTCAGAGATGGACAAAAACTACATTCGATTAGGAAGACTGACCCCCTTAATCCCTCTTTTGTCCTGGCTGAAACAGTCACATCTGTTAAACTTCTGAGAAGAGGACATTTCTCTGGGAGAGGAGGAAACTGAAAGGCTTCTTCCCGAACTACCTGCAGTGCAGAGCCCCAGCCTGCCCTCAGCTCTATTCGTCGGCTTACTAGGGTGGAAAGTGAAGACCCTAAAACCTGTAGGAGAAGGAGAGCTGCAGAGGATCTATAAGAACATCTTAGAAGAAAAGAAACCCCCTGGAAGAGCTCAAGACCCCTGATGCAAGCGTATCCATGCCGAAACACGGCCCATGTTGGGTCTATCGATAAAGGACTTTTGATTGTCCCATACTTGACGGATCTTGGTGCTTTTTGTCTTTGTTACTTTGTGTGTACTTTGACCCTCTCTTCTGCCACCTTATGTGAGCCTTTGCGCAGCTGTAAATGCTGACATGTAACATTACCCATATTCACACGTATTTGTAAAATGGAGGATACACATATAGATTTTGGTTCTGTCCAGACCACATCCCCTTGCTTCCTTGTGCATGTGATAGACACACATAGATGTTAATATTTACACGTGGAAATTGTAACCAACGTTTCTAAAATTTAGGCCATATTCTATTAGGCAAATGACCTTTGAAATGTTTTATTTATATATTTTAAAAATTTTTTATTGGGATTTATTATTTATTTATTTATTTAGTGCATTTTTACCCCACCTTTTCCCACAGAATGCGGGCTCAAAGTGGCTTACATTAGACTGGAATGGCGCCAGACCAGTGGTATACAAATACAATATTTAAACAAATAAGTAAGCAGAAAAGTAGGCAGAGAGAAGAGAAAAATTAAGGAGTCCAAAATTAGGTCTTGACTCGCTGAGACACAGGAAGGTAGGTAAGCAGGATTCTACAACCGGCCACTCGTGATCTTCGTCGAAAACAGCTGACCGGCAAGCTGATCCCACCAGCAGGACACGAAGGCAGCGAAGACCGACGGCTGGAATCGGTGGGCCAGGAGGAAACAGGGCCCCAGCAACTTGCAGCACACACCAGACAAAGCAGCCGACAGCCGGCAACACAGAGGACGACTCCCCACCCCCACCCCCCGGTCCAGCAGCAAAGCCGTCTGGCAAGCGGCACAGGCCCTCTGACACCCTCCACTGCAGCCGTGGCGCAAACTGTCTCCCCGCCGGTCCTCCGACGAACCGGCTGCAAGGTAAGACGGACGGCTGCTCCATGGCAGACTGAAACAGGCGAAAAGGAGGAAGCAGCGCCTCACGGTGTCGAACAAAGCTGGATCGAGCGAAATTACATTTATGAAGAGATTCATGCTAAATGCACAATTCAGTCAGTTCTCTTTATAAGATGAATCATGCGCAACCAGTTGTGAACAGGAACGTTTCAGCAGCATAAATATCCCACTGGTTGTTGGAACGCCTGAGAGATTAGATATATTGGGGACAGGTAGAAGGGCCAGAGCTGGAAATGCAGAAATCAAAGGTGCCGAGGATCGATATGAAGAAAAAGTGGAACTGCTAAAATAACTACACTGTAACGTGTTCATGGAAGAAAATCCTAGACAAGGACCACAAATGTTGGATCGGGTGGAACCACATCGTTCATGGAAGAAAGTTGTGTGAAGGACTTGTAGACCTTCAGAAATGGCACAGAGAGGTGTAACCTGCATAGATTGGCAGGTACAAGTCTAAACAAAGGCATGGAAAGATATAACCTACGCAAAGTGGTGGGTAACATAGAAACATTGTAACATTGCAGATGACGGCAGACAAAGACCTGTACGGTCCATCCAGTCTGCCCAACAAGATGAACTCATAGCATAAGGTATGAAGTGATTCTACCTACACGGAAGGGCAGCCAGAAGCCCAAACAGAGGCATGGGAGTAACCCGCACAGAACTGCAACCCTAAGATTAGGTAGACTATATTGGCTTTTATGTACTGTCATTTAATGTTACTATGGGGCCTTTTTACCAAGCTGTGGGAAAAAGGGCCCTGGCTGGTGGCGGGAGCCATTTTTCCTGCGCGCCAGGGCCCTTTTTACTGCAGCAGGTAAAAAAAGCCCCCAGCATACATGGCCATGCAGTAAGAGACTAGGGGACACGCAATGAAGTTATAAAGTAGTAAATTTGAAACAAATTGGAGAACATATTTCTTCACTCAATGTTTATCAATAGAAATCAAACAAAATAAAACATGGAAAAGAAAATAAGATGATACCTTTTTTATTGGACACAACTTAATACATTTCTTGATTAGCTTTCGAAGGTTGCCCTTCTTCCTCAGATCGGAAATAAGCAAATGAGGTAGCAGATAGTATATATAAGAGAAACATCAAAGCATTACTTTGACTGTCTGACAGAGTGGGAGGGTGGGGGTATGCATGGGGACATCAAAGCATTTCATTGATATTCTAGCAGGATGGGTGTGGGTAGGTGAGAGGAGGGTGATAAACAGAGAAATAAACAGAGAAATACAACTTTATGGTTTATAATGAGTTAGAAAACCCAGATCCTTATTAAGTCTTGTCTGTTGGGTGTCAAAATATTCAATCATTCTTATTTCAAAGGTCTTACGTTCCTGTATTGTTTTAAAATTACCTTTCAATATTCTTACTGTGAAATCACTGGTGCAGTGTTCTGGTCTTTTAAAGTGTTGGCCCACAGGGGTGGGGGCCTGACTGGCACTGGCTATATTCATGTGATGTCTGTGTAGATTGAATCTTGTCTTAAGCATCTGACCTGTTTCTCCAATATAACATCCTTCGTTACATTTCTTACACTGAATGATATATACCACATTGGAAGATGAGCATGTGAAAGATTCCTTTATGTTGAATATTTTTCCCTTGTGAATGACTGTGGGGTCCTGTGAAATGTTTTGGCATAGCTTGCAGCTGGATGTATTGCAGGGAAATGTGCCCTTCTATTCAACGTGTAATTAAACTTTGGAATTCATTGCCAGAGAATGTGGTAAAAGCAGTTAGCTTAGCAGGGTTTAAAAAAAGATTTGCCTAATTTCCTAAAAGAAAAGTCTATAAGCCATTATTAAGATGGACTTGGGAAAATCCACTGTTTATTTCTAGGAAAAAGAGCATAAAATCTCTTTTACTGTTCTGAGATCTTGCCAGGTACCTGTGACCATCTACTATCCCTTCCTCTTAGTTTTTCTCATTCTGGCTTGCATGCCACTATCAGCGATACCTGCTGTTCTCTCTTTTTTTTCTATCCTAAACTGCAATAGGCAGTGGCGTAGGAAGGGGGGGGCGGGTGCACGCGCTGGGGGGATGTCGGCGCCGCTGGTTACCTGGTCTCTTTGCCCTGGAACAGGTTACTTCCTGTTCCGGGGCAGAGAAAGCAGGGAACCAACGGAGCTGACGCAGCTCCCAGAGACGACGTGCACTCGGTGGAGCGGAGCGCCAGCAGTAAAGATGCACTCCGGGGGTGGGGGGGGGGGGTTGCGCGCGCCGAGAGGTATGGCCAGCACAAGGGCCCTAGGTGATCATTCAACTGTAAATCGTACTGTATATTCAGGCCCTTAATCTGTTCTCCCCCCAGACATCATGGGCAATTTCCAAAAGTTACTTATCCAGGTAAATGGGCCATTTGAAAATTTCTCACCCTTCCTGCAGGTAAAAGAAGTCATTGATGACTCCGTGAGTTTGTACTACTTTGCACTGAGTGCAGTCCTCTGTGCTGCCCCTCAGAAGCTGCTGTCCTAGGTTATCCACTTACTCTTGCCTAAAGGTAATAGGTAAAAATAAGCATTTAAAGTTGATGAAAAATTTAACCTTTCCAAATTCCACCCTCCTTCTTCCACTGTGGATCTAGACATAGTGTCTCGGTGGCGGGCTGTGCACAGAAAGAAAAGCCCAAGCCTTTCCCCGTTGTATGAACTAGGAGCACAGTGGGAGGGAGGGGCTGTTGATAAGAGGAGGTCTAGAGTGCAAAATGAATCAGGCCAAGTATTCAATGAGTGTTTAAACAGAGTTGATGCACCAGCAAAGATCGGAAAGATGTGAAAGCATCTCATGACTTACGAAAAGGGTAATTTGTTTAGCTACCTAGTGTAACTAGAATTGGGGCTTTAATGGCTCTGTAGTACCGTACTGATCCCTTCAGCTTGTCCACTTAATGCCCATTGCCATATCTGTAAACATGAATCCTTTTGTTAAGTCTCTGGCTGGTTATAACCCTTGTGATATATTTCTTCTGACAGCCAAGAGCTATTAAGGATCCAATTATCCATTGTTAAGTACAGAAGTCTACAAACACTATAGCTACAGACTGCTGTATGTTCTTGACGGAGCGTACGAACTGTAGCTTTTCTTTCACTGTATTTCGTTTAATTTGGACAAGGGTTCTTTCCCACTAGATTACCGAGGAGTCGAGATTTGAAACTTGTTACCCCTTTGGGTCTTGCCGGCTGTACTATGGACCAGTGTGTTATAGGAACATGCGGTAGGGATGGGGAAGGCTTGTCTATATACTCCAGTCACTTGTCCTGATTTCCTTCAGAACAAGATTAATAAAAAGGCAAAAAGACCTTGTCCCAGGGTTCTGAACTGATATTCTTCCAGTAAGGCTCTGCCTGATATATTTAGCATTTTTCTCATACACACATGTAAGGATCCTTCCTGGACTCTTGTAGTCCATAGAAACAGAGGAAAATGTAGGCAGATAAAGACCATATAACCTATCCAGTCTGCCCATCCTTGCCATCTACTCTCCCTATCACCTCCTTAGAGATCCTATGTTCTTGTCCCAAGCTCTTTTGAATTCAGAGACTGTTTTCATAGCTACCAGCTCAGTATGCTTCTGATGTCAGGACCACACCGTGTACAGACTAACCATTATTTGAAGGGATCACAGACACAAGTGAAGGAGCTGAGCAATGTATGGTTACTTAATCTTTAATCAAATTATGTAGTTTGATTAATAAATCTTTAATCAAACTACATAATAACAGTTTTATACCACATGAAACAGGATGAGTAGCCTATCGATAATTTAATAACATGAATTCTGGATTTCAAAAGCTTTCCTCATGACCCAGTTGATACTTTGCCCTTGACAGTCTGATTGGACAGTACAGTGCAGTTATCCAAGGGTAGTGTTGGAATGTAACAAGATTCTGAAAAGAAGGGGGGTCATTTGAGAATAAATGGATGGATCTGGGAATGGTGGGATTGGTGGTAGTCTGAAGAGGGAAAGAGAAAAGTTTGGAGGAGCCTTAATCATGATGGCATGGTGAAGTTACAATCAAGATTTCGAACTAAGGGGTGTAGTTATCAATGTGAGCTACCACTAACCTATGCTGTTTTAGCACAGGTACCATTTTTCGCAACGAGACCTAGTTACTAATAATTGGGGTTAACAGTAAAATAACACATCTTAGTGGTAGCTACTTTAAGTTTCCCCCTTTAATTAAAGAAAAAAAATGTCTCTAGAAATCAAAATCACTGGTATCAAACATATAAATGGCAAGTGACCGACTCACCTGCAAATGCGCAGTAGAGACTTCCCTCTCTGTCCCGCCCTCGCGTCAAGTCGTGATGACGTCAGAGGGCGGAACAGAGAGGGAAATGGAGTGGGACTGTCGGACGCTGCTGCTGTAGCCTGGAAATGAATATTGCGCGCACCAACCTCCACCCTCCCCCCCATCCCCGCCGCCGCTCCCCCCCTCCGTATCGGGCCCCCTGCACTGACCTGACAGCGCCTCTCACCTCCATGTGAAAGCGCTTCAGGCAGCAGCTCTGCAGCCACACGGAGGTGAGGGGCGCTGTCAGGTCAGTGCAGGGGGACCGGCACGGAGGGGGGAGGGAACGGTGGCGGCAAGGAGGGTAGCTGGAAATCTCACACGTTTTAATGGGCTTAACGGCTAGTATGTAATAAAAGTCAGTGAGCTAAGTATAGGACAATGAAGCCATTGTGACATCACTGATGAGGTCGGCTCTTAGACATTGGTGGAATGAGGCATTATGACATCACAATATCAGCTCTGTAGCCAGAGACTGAAACTTTTTAAGGGGGGAAGTTATCAACATGGGCTACCGTTAAGATTCGCAGGATCTAGTCTTGAGTTTATCTGTGCTTGCCAAGGGTCCTTTTACAAAGGTACGCTGAAAAATGGCTTGCAGTAGTGTAGGCGCGGGTTTTGACTGCGCGCAAATCCATTTTTCAGTGCACCTGTAAAAAAGACCTTATTTTTTTTTGCCAAAAATGGACGTGTGTGGCAAAATCAAAATTGCCGCGCATCCATTTAAGGTCTGAGACCTTACCGCCAGCCATAGACCTAGTGGTAAAGAATCTGGGCAGTAATGACCTACACGTGTCAAAATGCCACATGGCACGTGTCCATTACGTGTGCCAGAAATTTTTCAGACGCGCGTATCGGACGCACTCCAAAAATGAAATTACCGCAAAAGCCACTCCATTTTGGCGTGTGTTGGGCATGCGTAGACGCTGATGCAGCTTAGTAAAAGGGGCCCTTAACCGGCTAGAACCATTGTACAAACCACGCTGTTGGCTTGTTAGGTTTCGTGCATCTGGGCCTTAGTTCATATCCTTGGCCACTGTTGTATCTTGATCAAGGGCATCAGGGTTTGGCTCAGAGTCCCTGGCCAATCCCTGAATACCTTTTAAGGGGACTACAATTATTAACCCCCCAGGCTGCAGCATTTACTTTGTCTCCTCAAAGCAACGGTCTTTGACTAGCACAGTCTTTGACCCTGAAGGACCAGGAGTGGGAATCAGCCTCAGAGCAAGGAAAGCTGCAAGACAGTTTCGTGGGAACACTGGTATGGGGAACCTCTCTACTGAGAAGCAGAAAGAGGAACGAGAAAAGAGGTGCTGTACAATCCAGCCTGAGCAGGGCTGCCGAGAGGGGGGGACAGGGGGGACAAAAGTCCCCGGGCCCGGGCCTCCGGGGGGAGGGCCCGCGCCGCTGCAGTCTGGCCCGCCCGCCGTCGCTCCCGGAACTAACCTGAAGCGCTTTCACCTTCGGAGCAACCAGCAGCAGCAGGGCAGACCTCTCCTTCCTTCCATGTCCCGCCCTCGCCTGACGTAACATCCGCGAGGGCGGGGCACGGAAGGAAGGAGAGGTGAAAGTTCTTCAGGTTAGTTCAGAGAGGGCCCGGCAGCAGGTGGAGGGGGAGCCCGGCGACTTCGGGTGTGGGGGGGGGGGGGCGTGACGCAATCCCAGGTGGGGGGGGCCCGGGGGCGGTCTTGTCCTAGGCCCGGCCCCGGCTCTCGGCGGCCCTGAGCCTGAGATCAACCAAGGTAAAGCCTCCAGTGGAACAGCAGATATCCCTCTGGGAAAATTCAGCCTGACACTACAATTTGAAACTAATAAGAGTGAAGTATAGAGAAGAATTTAAATGTCTGTTCCTGTTGCTACAGAGCATGCATATACCTACTGGTATATTCATTTCCTTTTTTTAAAAAATTTTTTATTTATAACCATTTAAATTTTTACAAGCAATAAAACAACTTGCCGGAAATACAGAGAAAGTAATATATAGGAATTATTTCAGTCAGGTAATTCTATTCTCTTCCTTAGACACTAAATCGGGAGAGTGAAACAAGACAAGGAGATCAATTAAACAGTAAACAGAAAAAAAAAACGTGGTATTAACCTGATTATCCCCAGGTATTACTCATCTAATTCATTATTCCACATTGATCATCTGGTTGGCTTCTCCAAGGCCAATACGGCGTATAGTCAAATCATTTCATTGAAAACATACTTATTGACCAATATTAGTTAGAAATAATACATCTGATTACATTCTTTCTCTTTTAAAAACCAGAAGTTATTTAACAATACATATACTTAAGTCTCTAATTCAAATCCCACTGATTAAAGTAATCCCAGTTTTCTCAGGCTTCACTCCTTTTAAAGTAATAATTTGAGGAAATATTTCTGAGGAAAACTTTAGGAGTCATACCCGGAACTCTGGGAAAAACAATAATCTCGATATTAATCATCTATAATAATATTCATTTTATTATTCTAAGTTTCTGGTCTATTATCATTTTCAAAATCATAACCACTTCTTGCTCGTGTAGAATCATTTGTTATATCAATTTTTCACTCTCAAAGGGTTCAGTTAAATTGTCCATGTAACTCTCTAATAAAATTATATCTGAAACAAAATTATTTACTTCCACCATTAGGTCCCGAAGCGCCTTCCAGATGGTATTCAATGTAACCTCCACGGAAGCCAAAAACTCCAAGTTGATTTCTTTTAGGTGTTTAGGAGTGGTGCCGCTGATTCGGGTTCTGCTGTAAACGTCCTCCGTTTCAGCATATGCCTCTAGCTCACTCCTCCACTCCTTTGGACATGGTGGTATATTCATTTCCTGTAAATAGTTACTCTGAAGCATGTATCCCAGTTGCCTAATAATACAAGTTTGAGTAAACCTACATTGTTTGAAATTTAAATCTATGTGTGGGCTGCTTTTTTGACTTGATTGAAGCTTGTTGAGTGTCTGGATTAATGTGCCTCCTAGTTTAGCTAGGTCCCGGCCCTGACCCTCAAAACTGAGTTCAAATATTTTTGCAGTAACCCACCCTGATGTTCACCTGGGAACATTAGCATATGAGCTTTTGCTCAGTTTATCCCACTGCAGGATGTTCTGGTTTAATTTGTTAATCCTGAAACACACCCATGGTTGTGTCTCATCAACAGTTAACTGTATTATCCACTGTAATTGTGAGACTGTAGAAGGTCATTCAGGGGAAGGGTAGGTACTGTGCTGTATGAAAAAAATAATGCAAGATTTTTTTCCCCATTAAATCACATTAAAGAGCAAAATTATGTTACCATCAGCTACATAATAATGAAATACAAAGCATGCAAATGCATGAAAATACCTCCCTGTTATGTAAAGTGAATAAAATAGCTTACATTGCACTTCACAAGCTGCACCAGCTCAAAGCTGGCTTTAATGCTCCTGCCCAAGGGAATCTAGGTACCAACAGTTGTGGTCTTGGGGTCACTAAACAGTGCATTGCACATTGGAAAGCTGAAAGGCCCAGTAATGTAAGAAGGAAACAAGTGATGATTTACTGAAATTATATTTAATGCGGAACTGTTTGGAAATTATCACAGAAAACACACACATACACAGTCCAGGGGCGGAGCCAGACTTCAACAGGAGAGGGGCCAGAGCCTACCTCCTACACTCCTGGGATTTGGGGAAACGACTGCTTTTGAGTAGCACTCCACTGAAAGTATTAGGGGGGTTGCCCCCTTAATCCCCAGGTTGTTTTTGTCCTTCCAAATGCCAAACTGGCAAAAGAAACAGCTCACCCTGACAGCATCAAGATACTAATGGCTATGTTTCCAAGGTTGCAAAGATAACTGGTTATGTCCTGGCTTTGAACCCACTGATTTTTAATGTTTATTTTTTTAAATGGATGTTTATGCTGCACTCACCTGATATTTTGTGGGCGTGCTAAACGTTAAGAGACGCCAATGCGTTCCTATGGGCGTCTCTAACGTTTAGCGTGCCCACAATTTTTGCGCGCGCTAAAAACGTGAGCGCGCCTTAGTAAAAGGGGGCCTTAGCGAGTGCTAATTCCATTGATGTATGTTAAACTTTAGTAAAAGAGTCCGTTACTGAGAGACAATCCACCTAGCGTATAAACAGAGCCTGCAGGACGCACCGAAGCCCTACAGAGTACAGCGAAGATCAGCTGAGAGGAGCTCGTCTGTGTGGGCCACGCACGCTGGAGTCAGAAGACAGCACTTCTGCTGGCGGGGGTTCGGGTGGAAGGGGCCCGGCCCGGTGGCGGAGGCGGGTGGGACTGTGGCGCCGGGCGCCCCTCGGGGGGGGGGGGGGGCGGCGACAACCTGGAGGGGTGGCAGTGGGGGCTGGGGGCCCGGGGGTGGCCTTGTCCCGGGCCCGGCCCAGTCTCTCGGCGGCCCTGGGTCATGCACTTGGGCTACGGAAAGCCAAGGGAGCAGTACCATTTAGGAGACTAAGGGCTTCCCTGCTTGAAAGAAGAAGAGCGAGCATTGGGGGCAATCATTACTGATGATCTTAAAGTGGCCAATGAGGTAACATAGTAACAGAGTAGATGACGGCAGAAAAAGACCTGCACGGTCCATCCAGTCTGCCCAACAAGACAACATATGTGTAAACCTTACCTTGATTTGTACCTTGATTTGTAGAAAGAGCAATAGCCAAAGACAGAAGGATGCTTGGGTGCATAGCAAGAGAAATAGCCAGCAGGAAAAGGGATGTGATAGTACCTCTGTATAAGTTCTGGTGAGACCCCATTTAGAGAACTGTGTGCAGTCTGGAGACCTCACCTTTGAAAAGATATAACCAGGATGGAGTCAGTCCAGAGGGGAGCTACTAAAATGGTTATTTTTTCACGGAGGTTGGTGGATGCTTGGAATGCCCTCCTGCGGGAGGTGGTGGAGATGAAAACGGTAACGGAATTCAAACATGCATGGGATATGCATAAAGGAATCCTGTGCAGTAGGAATGGATCCTCAGAAGCTTAGCCTAAATTGGGTGGCGGAGCAGGTGGGGGAAGAGAGGTTGGTAGTTGGGAGGCGAGGATAGTGGAGGGCAGACTTATAAGGTCTGTCAGAGCCGGAGATGGGAGGCGGGAGTGGTGGTTGGGAGGCGGGGAATACTGCTGGGCAGACTTATACGGTCTGTGCCCTGAAAAGGACAGGTACAAATTCAAGGTAAGGTATACACATATGAGTTTATCTTGTTGGGCAGACTGGATGGACCATGCAGGTCTTTTTCTGCCGTCATCTACTATGTTACTATGTTACTACTGGTCTTCATACAGCATATCGAGACAGACTTATAGACCTCAATATGTAATCCTTGGAAGAAAGATGAGAGACAGGAGATACGATTGAGGCATTTTAAATGAAAGGAAGCTCTGGAATGAGGGGAGATGATATAAGGTGAAGTTGAAGGGGGATAAACTCAAAAGTGATCCAAGGAAATACTTCATTATGGAAAGGGTGGTGGATGCGTGGAACGACCTCCCAGTGGAGTTGGTGGAGACGAGGACTGTATCTGAATTCAAGAAAGCATGGAACAGGCATGTGGGATCTCTTAGGGGGAGGAGGAGGAGATAGTGGATAATATGGATGGGCAGACTGGATATGCCATGTGGCTTTATCTTCCGCCATTTTCTGTGTTTCTACGTTTCTAATACAAATTGCTTGCCTTCCAGATGGCATGTGGTTCTCTGTCTTCCAGTCCTCCCTTACGTTTCCTGAAGTAGAGGCACACTGCCTCCATTCTAGAGAGGGCTAAAGCCAGTCTCAGGTGAACCTAAATTTGTTGGCTTCGCATTGGCTACTTTCTGCATCGCAGATGCTATATTTGCTGGGGGTGGAAGATGCTCCTAAGCAGGGGCGTAGCCAGACTTTGGTGGGAGGGGGGTCCAGCGCCCGAGGTGAGGGGGCACATTTTAGCCTCCCCCCGGCGCCGCTGACCCCCCCCCGCCATTGCCGACCCCCCCCCATTGCTGACCTGCCGCCACTTTTGACAACCTCCCACCCTCTCGACCCCCCACCCCGCGAACCCTCCCCCGCCGTCGCCTACCTTCGGTTTTGCTGGCGGGGGACCCCAATCCCCACCAGCAGATGTCCTCTTCGTCCTGCAGTGAAAGTCTTCGTTCTTCTGTTGCATGCTGACGTCCTGCACATTGTACGTGCAGGACGTCAGCATGCAACAGAAGAACGAAGACTTTTTTCACTGTCTGCAGGATGAGAGGACGTCGGCTGGTGGGGATTGGGGTCCCCCACCAGCAAAATTGAAGGTAGGCGACGGTGGGGGAAGAGGGTCGTTGGGATAGGGGTCCAGGAGGAAATCTATGGGGGCCCAGGCCCCCTCAGGCCCCACTTAGCTACGCCACTGCTCCTAAGATCAATGGCCATTGACCATGAAGTGCCTCAGGGGTCCTTTTACTAAGGTGAACTGAAAAATGGCCTGCGGTAGTGTAGACGTGTGTTTGGGCACGCGCAGAATCATTTTTTAGTGCAGCTGTAAAAAATGCCTTTTCAAAAATTTTTGCCGCAAAATGGACGTGTGGCAAAATGAAAATTACTGCGCATCCATTTTGGGTCTGAGACCTTACCGCCGGCCATTGACTTAGCGGTAAAGTCTCACGCGGTAACCTTGCAGTAATGACCTATGAGCTCCAAATGCCTCGATGCACAAGGGCCACATGGTAGCCGGGCGGTAACACGGAATTGGCACGCGTCGGGCGCCTGTAGGCGCTTACGTGGCTTAGTAAAAGGGCCTCTCAATGAAGCCATGTACGTCGGTGCAACTGGGACATCAGAGGAGCATCTGGGCGTCCCTTGCTCTTCCTGGGTGAAAAAGCAGTTCAGAATTTCTGAGGGGTTTCTGGTGGATAGAAAGGGGAAAGAGGAAATGCTCGTAGTTCATGTAAAAGAAAAAAACATCACAGTCTTTGCTGTTGTTCTCCTTCGGAAGAAGGGCTGTTCCACGACCGCAAACAAAATATATTTATATTACAAACACACCATCTGTAGTAAAACATCACCACCCATAGCAGGTCTTGTTCTACTAACCTGCCATTTTCAGTGAGGTAAGTAAACAGCTGAGAAGGATGCCCATGTATTCAAAAGTTCGGAGCACTGGAGACAGCAGAGTCGGTAGGATGTAAATGGAGACCTCTCTGTGCTCGAAGAGAATCTCTGCGGTTTGCCTTTTCTACTCTCGGACATGAGAAGAAAGACCTGTAAGCTGCATGAGAATATTCGTTTTGGGGGGGACCTCTGCACCTCTCTTTATACTGAACAGCAATAATCTGTTCTGCAGAACATCTAAATGGATAATGAGGTTGGTAAGTACATTTTTCCTTTCCTTTGCTCAGTGCATTTGATTTTCAGAACTCAAATCTGGAGTGACAACCAAAGAGGAAAAATTGGAACATGCATACAGCATGGAAAGAAAAGGCATGATAGCTCTTCTTTAAAATGTATGGGTTGTATGTTTGGTATACTGCCTTTCTATGATACAACCGGCACAGGCAGCTCCTTGTGGCTCTGGGCAACTCACTTAACCCTCCATTGCCCCTTGTAAGCCGCATTGAGCCTGCCATGAGTGGGAAAGCGCAGGGTACAAATGTAACAAAAATAAAATAGATACTATTGGAGATTCTACATGGAATGTTGCTACTATTGGAGATTCTACATGGAATGTTGCTATTCCACTAGCAACATTCCATGTAGAAGGCTGCGCAGGCTTCTGTTTCTGTGAGTCTGACGTCCTGCACGTCAGACTCACAGAAGCAGAAGCCTGCGTGGCCACATTGGTGATCTGCAAGGGCCGACTTCTACATGGAATGTTGCTAGTGGATAGGGTGGTGGACTTTGGTCCTGGGGAACTGAGGAACTGAGTTGGATTCCCACTTCAGGCACAGGCAGCTCCTTGTGACTCTGGGCAAGTCACTTAACCCTCCATTGCCCCATGTAAGCCGCATTGAGCCTGCCATGAGTGGGAAAGCGCGGGGTACAAATGTAACAAAAATAAAATAGATACTATTGGAGATTCTACATGGAATGTTGCTACTATTGGAGATTCTACATGGAATGTTGCTATTCCACTAGCAACATTCCATGTAGAAGGCTGCACAGGCTTCTGTTCCTGTGAGTCTGACGTCCTGCACATACGTGCAGGACGTCAGACTCACAGAAGCAGAAGCCTGTGTGGCCACATTGGTGATCTGCAAGGGCCGACTCCAAATAGTAGCAACAGTGGAGGAGTGGCCTAGTGGTTAGGGTGGTGGACTTTGGTCCTAGGGAACTGAGGACCTGAGTTTGATTTCCACTTGAGGAACAGGCAGCTCCTTGTGACTCTGGGCAAGTCACTTAACCTACCATTGCCCCATGTAAGCTGTATTGAGCCTGCCATGAGTGGGAAAGTGCAGGGTACAAATGTAAGAGAAAAAAAAAACTAAGAAGCAGTTTACATTTCTTACATGCAAGTAATTTCTCTGCCCCTTGTTTTGTTCCTGGGGCAATGGAGGGTTAAGTGACTTGCCCAGTCACAAGCAGCCCACAATGGGAATTTGAACCTAATTTTTTATTTTTTTTTTGGGGGGGGGGGGGGGGGGGGGGGGTCTCAGCCCACTGCATGAACCATTAGGCTCCTCCTCCACTCAGTGGGGATAACAGCCCTAAATTTGACTCAGGTTTCCAGCCTTAAGCCTAGGAATAATGTTTAAGGAAAGTGTCCGGTATGACCTTTAGCTGCTGGAACTTAAATAGAGGGAGGACAGCTTATTTATTATCAGGGCTATTTCAGTCCAACAAGGACAGCTCTGACCCTTCTCCTCTTTTGCTTAGCTTTCCTGATGCCTAAGGCTAGGGTTCAGTGTGGTTTCTTCCTTCCTCAGCTTCAGACAGGTTTTTAACCTCCTGGGCTGTGTCCTTAAATTATAAAATCAGCTTTGCAAGATTGTTTCTCCCTTGCAAAGAGAGAGCATGCGTTCAAATGTCCTTCACACAAACAGCAAACATTGCAGTCGCAGTTTTTTGAAAGTTCTTTAAAGTATCTACTTGCCTGTTTCTTGCTTCTGTTCCTGCCGTTATGGGTCTTAATCTTACTTCTCCTTTCATAGTAACATAGTAGATGACGGCAGAAAAAGACCTGCACGGTCCACCCAGTCTGCCCAACAAGATAAACTCACATGTCATTTTTTGTGTATACCTTACCTTGATTTGTACCTGTCCTTTTCAGGGCACAGACCGTATAAGTCTGCCCAGCACTATCCCCGCCTCCCAACCACCAGCCCCGCCTCCCAACCACCGGCTCTGGCACAGACCGTATAAGTCTGCCCAGCACTATCCCCGCCTCCCACCACCAGCTCTGGCACAGACCGTATAAGTCTGCCCAGCACTATCCCTGTCTCCCACCACCGGCTCTGGCACAGACCGTATAAGTCTGCCTAGCACTATCCCCGCCTCCCACCACCAGCTCTGGCACAGACCTTATAAGTCTGCCCAGCACTATCCCCGCCTCCCAACCACCAGCCCCGCCTCCCACCACCGGCTCTGTCACAGACCGTAGAAGTCTGCCCAGCACTATCCCCGCCTCCCGCCACCGGCTCTGCCACCCAATCTCGGCTAAGCTCCTTAGGATCCATTCCTTCTGAACAGGATTCCTTTATGTTTATCCCACGCGTGCTTGAATTCTGTTACCGTTTTCATTTCCACCACCTCCCGCAGGAGGGCATTCCAAGCATCCACCACTCTCTCCATGAAAAAATTCTTCCTGACATTTTTCTTCAGTTGCACATTTTAATTCTTAATGCTTTTTTGGAATGATACCCTTTCATTATGGCTTCACTCCTTTAAAATCCCTCTGTCATGATTTCTTCTTTAGCTTGCCCATTTGACAGTCATTCTTTCTGTGCACTGGTGAGATTCCTGCATGCCATTTATGATGACAAATAGCACTGCAGCACCTTATAGTGATTACGGCTGTACCTAAATGTGAGAAGCTTGGAAAAAAAAATCCTTTAAATACCAATATCTCCTCAGGGATCCATACATGAGAAGGAGTTTAAAGAGAAAAGAGGTGAGCTCACTGGAATTGATGAACTGATTTCTGCTTCTTCAGTTACTTTACAACTGTAGACCAGGGATTCTCAAGCCAGTCTGGTTTTCAGGATAACCTCAATTAATATGTATGAGCTAGATTTGCATACAATGAAGACAGTGCATACAAATCTACCTCATGCATATTCATTGGGGATATCTTGAAAACCAGACCGGCTAGGTGTGTCCTCAGGACTGGGTTGAGAACCCCTGACCTAAAAAATGGCATTGAATATTGTGTTCAATTCTGTCCACCGCATCTCAAAATATATATGGTGGAATTAGAAAAGGTACAGAGAAGGGCAACGAAAATGATAAAGGGAATGGGACGACTTCCCTATGAGCTAGGGCTCTTGAGCTTGGAACAGACGGCTGAGGAGAGATATGATAGAGGTCTATAAAATAATGAGTGGAGTGGAATGGGGGTGGATGTGAATCGCTTGTTTACTCTTTCCAAAAATGCTAAGATTAGGGGACACACAATGAAGCTACAAAGTAGTAAACAAATCGGAGAAAAGTTTTTTTTTTAAGTCAACGTGTAATTAAACTTTGGAATTCATTGCCAGAGAATGTGGTAAAAGCAGTTAGTTTAGCAGGGTTTTAAAAAAGGTTTGGATAATTTCCTAAAAGAAAAGTCCATAAGCCATTATTAAGATGGACTAGGGGAAAATCCACTGCTTATTTCTAGGATATCAAATAGCAATGTTCTACTATACTGTTCAAAAGCAGGTTGGAGGAAGGGACTGTCAGTGATTATAATTGTCGCAAAAATAAGGGGTGTTACCAAGAAAGGTGATAAAAACAACCCAGGCGACAGTATGAGACTTTCCCTATAACGTATCAGTGAAACAACAGTCATACGCATTGATTTTCTACTAGTCTTTGTTTTGCATATTTTTAGGATAAGCAGCATAAAATGTATTATACTGTTTTGGGAACTTGCCAGGTACTTGTGACCTGGATTGGCCACTGTTGGAAACAGGATGCTGGGCTTGATGGACCTTTGATCTGTCCCAGTATGGCAACACTTATGCACTTATGTAATTTTATTAACCCTTGCAGCTTTCCCAGGATATGTGTCAGCACTGCATATGTGTCATTCATGAGTCACAGGATGTGTTTTGAGTGCACTGAGACCGTTTCATACAGTGCAATCAGATTGGAAGGAGGACAGCTAAAAAAAAAAAATGATAATTTTGTATTGTTTCCTGAGTCATTTCCATGAAGGTTTGTTTTTTTTTATTTTTGTTTGTCCATCTTTTCATCACAGGAGAACATTTGTTGAGGTGAACACTCTTCTCACCTGCATGCTTTGAATGGGTGCATCGGGGAAAGAGTGTTACTGTGCATAGAGAGAGGCATTACCAGCAGAAGAGAGGAGGTGTTAATTAATACCCCTTCACAAGTCATTGGTGAGGCCCTACTTGGAGTACTGCATTCACTTTTGGAGGCTGTATCTGGCTAAGGATTTAAAAAGTCTTGAAGGCTTCAGAGGTCGATGACTAGAATGGTATAGGGTCTGCACCAGAAGACGTATGAGAAAAGGCACGAGGACCTTAATATGTATACCCTAGAAGAGATGAGGTACGGGGTGATATGACACAGATGTTTAAATACTTAAAAAGGTCTTTTTCAGAGCTGGGGAAGCAGTAAAACTAGAGGACATGAAATCAAGGTGCAGGAGGTAAAGCTTAAAAGCAACATCAGGAACTACTTTTTCTTGGAAAGGGTGGTGGATGCCTAGAACACCCTTCCAATGGCAAAACAAGTGACAGAATCGAAAAAGGCAATGGATAAACACAGAGGATCCCTACTCTGTTGCACTTACACTGGCTACTCATTGAATTCAGAGAGCAATATAAGATGATATTGCTAGGTTTTAAGGTTTTATCAAAGAACGTACCCTGTGTGACTTCCTTGAGCTTGCTTCTCCACCAACCAACGAGGTCTCTGAACTCTGCCTCTTCACATCTATCGGATGTACCTTCTTTTCAGTTAGTCCAATTAGGTGAGTATAGAGCTTCAATTTTTAGCAGCGCAGGACTGAAACCCTGGAATGCTTTCCAGCTTATAATTGAAAAAGAAAAACGCCTATATTGCGACCCAAATCGGGAGATAGACATTTATCTCACAAAAACGAATAAAGCGGTATAATCGAAAGCCGAATTTGGACGTTTTCAACTGCACTCTGTCGTGGATGCGGACAAAGTTGATGGGGGCGTGTCGAAGGCGTGGTGAAGGCGGAACTGGGGCGTGGTTATCGGGCGATCAAAGATGGGCGCCTTTCGCCGATAATGGAAAAAAAATATGCGTTTTTAGCGAGAATTTAAGGCATTTTTCCTGGACTCTGTTTTTTCCACGAATAAGGCCCCAAAAAGTGCCCTAAATGACCAGATGACCACTGGAGGGAATCGGGGATGACCTCCCCTGACTCCCCCAGTGGTCACAAACCCCCTCCCACCACAAAATATGCCGTTTCACAACTTTTTATTTTCACCCTCAAATGTCAAATGGCAGCAGTATGCAGGTCACTAGAGCAGTTATTAGGGGGTGCAGTGGACTTCAGGCAGGTGGACCCAGGCCCATCCCCCCCCACCTGTTACACTTGTGCTGGTAAATGGGAGCCCTCCAAAGCACCCCCAAACCCACTGTACCCACATGTAGGTGCCTCCCTTCACCCCTTAGGGTTATAGTAATGGTATAGACTTGTGGGCGGTGGGTTTTGAGGGGCATTTGGGGGGCTCAACACCCAAGGGAAGGGTGCTATGCACCTGGGAGCTCTTTTATCTTTTTTTTTGTTTTTGTAAAAGTGCCCCCTAGGGTGCCCGGTTGGTGTCCTGGCATGTGAGGGGGACCAGTGCACTACGACTCCTGGCCCCTCCCACAAACAAATGCCTTGGATTTATTCGTTTTTGAGCTGGGCGCTTTCATTTTCCATTATCACTGAAAAACAAAAACGCCCAGCTCACAAATTGTCGAATAAAACATGGACGTCTATTTTTTCTGAAAATACGGTTCGGTCCGCCCCTTCACGGACCCGTTCTCGGAGATAAACGCCCATGGAGATAGACGTTTTTGTTCGATTATGCCCCTCTTTGTCTTGACCTTTGAGATCAATGAGGAATCTGGATCTGTTTAGAAAGTCTGTGAGGACTTTTCTTTTTCAGCGGACCTTTGGTAATAAGCTGGGTACTAAGTGATGTCAGGCCTTCATTTGTAAATATGAGCACCTTATTTTATATTATATATAACATTTATTTATTTATTTGTTGCATTTGTATCCCACGTTTTCCCACCTATTTGCAGGCTCAATGTGGCTTACATAGTATCGTGATGGCGATCGCCAATTCCAGTATGACAATGACAAATATAAATATATATTTTAGAACATATATATAATATATATTTTATATTAAAATGTCTTGCTCATTGTTATTTTATTATTATGTATGTTCATTTGTGAGCCGCCAAGGATTGTAGATCATGTGGGTACTAAATCAATTAATCAATCAGTAAAGCAAAACAAATGATTTTCACACTTCAAAAAGGGTGAATCTGCATGGCCAGAGGGAAACAACATGGCAGAATCAGTGTAGGGGGCCTCAGATGGAACAAATGAGTGGAGCCAAACTTTCGAGGAAGCAGTTTTATTAAGGGGCCTGACATGACCTGTGTTTCGACAAGTGCCTGCATCAGGAGTATACATATAAAAAGATATACAGGGTGTAACCTGCATGGACCAGCAGGTACAATCCTAAATAAAGGTACAGAGGAGGTCACCTGTATGTTCTGCACAGAGTGACAGTTGCAATTTTACAGACCTGGGCAGACTAGTTCTGTTTCCCATTGTATCATAAATTTGGTAATTTATATGAATGCATGGTGACACAAGTTTCTGAAATTGAGCTACCAGGGCTTTTTTTGCGGGTGTACTTGGGGGTACTGAGTACCTTTTCCACTGTCTGCTAAACTTGACCCATGGTTCTTGTATTTTAATGAACGAGCTCAGGTTCTACATACAAATTCTGCCTTGTCATAGATTCTATGACTGGTTGCAGGGGTCTTGGCTATTGTGGGGTGAGTCCCTCAATGATCACTCCACCCCTGAAGGGTGGCCTGGCATTTGAATAACGGCACCTTTTTTGCTAGACAAAATGCACTGTGAGCTACGTTGTGTCTTCATCCATGAATAGCTGTGCCTTCTCTACCCACCCAAGCACTGAGAAGACAAGAAACTGGGTCTGACCACAAGTGAATGCATCAGCTACTCTAAGTATAGGGAGCATTTTGAATATCAGCATTATATTGCCCTTCTCGCCAGCTGGAATTTGTTGCCAGAGAATGTAGTAAAAGCAGTAAGCTTAGCAGGGTTTAAAAAAAGGTTTGGATCGCTTCCTAAAAGCCATTATTAAAATGGACTTGGGAACATACACTGTTTATTTCTGGGATAAGCAACATAAAATGTATTGCACTGTTTTGGGATCTTGCCAGGTACTTGTGACCTGGATTGGTCACTGTTGGAAACAGGTTACTGGGCTTGATGGACCTTCGGTCTGTCCCAGTATGTTTCAGCCTTTCCTTATAGGGAAGTTATCCCATCCCCTTTATCATTGTTGTCCCCTTCTCTGTACCTTTTCTAATTCCACTATATCTTTTTTGAGATGCAGTGACCAGAACTGCACACAGTATTCAAGGTGCGGTTGCACCATGGAGCGATACAAAGACATTATAACATCCTCGTTTTTATTTTCCATTCCTTTCCTAATAACACCTAACATTCTATTTGCTTTCTTTGCTGCCGCAGCACACTGAGCAAAGGGTTTCAAAGTATCGTCAATGATGAGTCCTAGATTCTTTTCCTGGTCAGTGACTGGTAGCTATAGTTCAGGTTCCTCTTTCCCACATGCATCACTTTGCACTTGCTCAGGTTAAATATCATCTGCCATTTGGATGCCCAGCCTCGTAAAATTACCCTGAAAACCAGACCTGTGTAGGGTCCACATGGACTGGATCTGAGAAGTTCTTTCCTTAGTAGGGGTATCATTAATGGGGTTTGCTATATAACACTTTTGACCATTGGTTATATCACTTCATCACTGATATGATCATCAAAAGAAGGCGGGGTATAAATGATCGAAATAAAAAAATAGAATAAATAGCTGAAAGATGGCTACATAAAAAAACATTAAAAAGCAGCTTTTTGATATATAATTAGCTATTTTTTTTAGGTTTGATGCCTGGCCTCAGAAAGTTTAGGCTCAAACCATGCAATCAAAGGGAAGGGGGATAGAATTTGATATACCACCATTCTTTGGTTACTATCAAAGTGGTTTACATTTTATATACAGGTTCTTATATTGTATCTGGGCAATGGAGGGTTAAGTGACTTGCCCAGAGTCACAGAGCTGCAGTGGGAATTGAACCCAGTTACCCAGGTTTGTAGTCCACTGCGATAATCATGCTGGTCAAAGTCACTTAGTACTAGATTCTGTATATCACGCATAAAACATCTCTCTCAGAGAAGATAATACCGAGATGATTGCTCAAATTATTGAGGTGCCTCTGCTATCTAAAAGCTCGCAAAGAGGTTGTCCCAGATATTGTGATTCACTTGGAGGGGCATAATCGAACGGGGCCGACCATCTATAAGGGCGGCCATCTATAATGACGGCCCTGTAAAGCGGCGTACCCGACCGTATTATTGAAACAAGATGGCCAGCCATCTTTTGTTTCGATAATATGGTCGGGGCCGGCCAAATCTCAACATTTGGTCCGCCCTTAGAGATCGCCGGCGATAGAGATGGCCGCCATTGGTTTTCGCCGATAATGGAAACTAATGGCGGCCATCTCAAACCAGGCCAAATCCAAGCCATTTGGTCATGGGAGGAGCCAGCAAATGACTTTTCACTGTCCTAATAGGTGATAAGCTAATTTGCATCTCATTACCTCATCAGCATAGGGTTTGTGTTAAACACTATTGGTAAGTTAATTGATTGCTAGAAGAATACTGTTAATGCATTTAGACTACCTTTGAAATGTTAGCAGCTCTAATTCACATCAACCACAATAATATTAACGCTTTTTAATACATTAGCCCCTGTATTAGGGAAACCCTCTGTCTCTCCCTTCTAATCATCTTTACCTTCTGCTACAGTTTCAAAGGACCAGAACACTGCAGCTAGACTCATATTCGGTAAAACAAAATATGAAAGTGATAAACCCCTACGAGAAAAGCTACACTGGCTCCCACTTAAAGAACGCATCACGTTCAAAATGTGCTCCCTAGTTCACAAAATCATTCACGGAGATGCCCCAGCCTACATGTCAGACCTGATAGACTTACCACCCAGGAACGCTAAAAAAATCATCCCCCACATTCCTTAATCTTCACTTCCCCAACTGCAAAGGTCTAAAATACAAACTAACGCATGCGTCAACCTTTTTTTTATTTATTTTTGTTACATTTGTACCCTGCACTTTCCCACTCATGGCAGGCTCAACGCGGCTTACATGGGGCAATGGAGGGTTAAGTGACTTGCCCAGTGTCACAAGGAGCTGCCTATGCCTGAAGTGGGAATCGAACTCAGTTCCTCAGGACCAAAGTCCACCACCCTAACCACTAGGCCACTCCTCCACTGTTGCTACTATTTGAGATTCTACATGGAATGTTGCTATTCCACTAGCAACATTCCATGTAGAAGTCGGCCCTTGCAGATCACCAATGTGGCCGCGCAGGCTTCTGCTTCTGTGAGTCTGACGTCCTGCACATACGTGCAGGACGTCAGACTCACAGAAACAGAAGCCTGCGCAGCCTTCTACGTGGAATGTTGCTAGTGGAATAGCAACATTCCATGTAGAATCTCCAATAGTAGCAACATTCCATGTAGAATCTCCAATAGTATCTATTTTATTTTTGTTACATTTGTACCCTGCGCTTTCCCACTCATGGCAGGCTCAACACAGATTACATGGGGCAATGGAGGGTTAAGTGACTTGCCCAGTGTCACAAGGAGCTGTCTGTGCCTGAAGTGGGAATCGAACTCAGTTCCGCAGGACCAAAGTCCACCACCCTAACCACTAGGCCACTCCTCCACTGTTGCTACTATTTGAGATTCTACATGGAATGTTGCTATTCCACTAGAAGTCGGCCCTTGCAGATCACCAATGTGGCCGCGCAGGCTTCTGCTTCTGTGAGTCTGACGTCCTGCACGTACGTGCAGGACGTCAGACTCACAGAAACAGAAGCCTACGCAGCCTTGTACATGGAATGTTGCTAGTGGAATAGCAACATTCCATGTAGAATCTCCAATAGTGGCAACATTCCATGTAGAATCTCCAATAGTATCTATTTTATTTTTGTTATATTTGTACCCTGCACTTTCCCACTCATGGCAGGCTCAACGCGGCTTACATGGGGCAATGGAGGGTTAAGTGACTTGCCCAGAGTCACAAGGAGCTGCCCGTGCCTGAAGTGGGAATCCAACTCAGTTCCGCAGGACCAAAGTCCACCACCCTAACCACTAGGTCACTCCTCCACACATACCTGAGCACACAATTCTGGAACGCGCTGCCGCACAACTTAAAAACGATTTATGAAGTAACCAACTTCCGCAAATTACTGGACCCCTCTCTTTAACAAGGAATACCATAAAGATCAACAAACGTGAACTCCTCCACATACATCCAGAATTGTCTTATAATATCTGCTTGTTATACTGCTATCATGCTTAATCATTATAATGTTACCCAAGATCCTTCTGTACTACTAAATTGTCTATTTTCTTATATATTTCCACCATTCATGATGTATTGAAAGCCACATTGAGCCTGCAAAGAGGTGGGAAAATGTGGGATACAAATGCAATAAATAAATAAACTTTTTATGTGTAAAAAAATAAAGTTTAGTGACCACAGAATACACAGCCCTGCTGTAAGAGTTTCAAACAAGGCATCCCCGGGTTCAGAAAACAAGGTGATTGATTCATGGGACAGCTTTTTTTTGTCAATGACTGTTGCAGAAAATTCATAAGACATTAAAAAAAAAAAGAAAGATGCAACCACTTGAAACAGGAAGGCGAAGGCATATACTTGGGTAAAGCATGAATTGTCTCAGCTCCAGGCTTTCTCTTAATGCTTCTTCAGTTGGGGTTTTGCCCCTGAAGTAGTGAACTAGGGCTAGGGAAACAGCTTAGTTTTCAGATTCTTTGGTGATAAGGAATTCTAACTACTCCTGAGGAGGGACAGACTCAGAGATCAGGGCTCCAGGTGGAAGTTTGACAGATTGGCCAGGTAAAGCTAAATCTCCGCCCCTTCTTACCTAAACCCTGGGATATATATAAAGACAAACTTAGAAATAAGGAGAGAGAGAGATAGTCTTTGTGATCTCTGTTATCCTCCTAGTAACTTCAGTCTTTTAAAGTTCTGCTATTTGGGGGGAGGGGGGCTACCAAAATCCTGGAGCAAGAAGAGAGGACAGCAGCATTGCTCAACCTCACTGCTAACATGTTATACCTGGAAAACAATTCGCAGCCTCAGTATAGTGAGGTAAGGATCTATTACAGAAAAACTACTCTTTGGAAAAATGATTACTTTTAGGACTCTTGTGTTGGCTGAATTTAATGTGTTGCTTTCTCTATTATACTCCTAATGCCGGTCAATTCAAAGTTTGCACAGGACTGGGAAACCAAGCCATAGATTGATTTGCACAGCAAGTTTATGTATCGGTATGTGGATACAAATAAATGAAGCATCATTTTAGGACTGAAAGCAAAGTGACAGTCCATATTCTCTTCAACTTTGCACTGTGGAGCTGTTAAGCTGGAAAGATAATGCTCTACGCAATAAAAATGTTATTAATACACCACAAATTTGAGATGAGTAAAATGCAGCAGAATGTTTTCTGCAAGTAAGGACTTTGGATTCATCTTTGGTGATGTTATTAACCGAGGAGCTAATGCATCTTCAGAGACTTTTGTTAACAGCGATACAAGTGGGCTTACAATTCTCCAGCTAAGCTGGCTTTTGCCTAGATAAAAAGGAAAGCTCTTAAAATAATATGCCAGAAAGCAGGTAGATGGACAGGGCAGACAGAGGGATGACAGATGCAAAGGATTACCCTGTTCCACAGATTTAGGGAAACCGTGGGTGATTTTTTTTGTGTGTTTGTGTGTGTAAACAGGAGGGTCAGTAAATTCTGGACACTTTCTCTGCATTTTCTTCCTCCCAGGGCTCATTCTACCCTGCTTCTCCATACCCCTCTCTCCGTAAGTCTGTCTGCTGCAGATGTCTTTCACAGATAGTGAGCTACAAGACTGTGAGCTTTGTGGAAATGAATTGAGTTTAAGGGACACTCACGGCAATATTGTTTCTGGGGATGGGCAGCCCAAAATGTTTTGTTCCATTTTGTTTTCCACGTCATGTGCAGCACTGTTTATTCCATTTCACTTTGATTAGACTTCATTTTCGTTTCGTCTTTAAGAGCGTGCACCATTTGCAAAGACTTCACACTCTTTTTCGACAGTGTGCGAAGGCACGATGGTTTGCATATGCATGCACGATCAGAAAAAAGTGTGCATTTTTTCTGAAAGAGTGCACACTGCTTGCAAATATTGGGCTAGATGCTAAAAAAAACACACCAAAAAAATTGGCGCAGAAAAAAAATACGCCTAGGCATATTTTATAAACCGCGCCTACATTTAGGCACGGTTTATAGAATATGCCTAAATCTAGGTGTAGTTTATAGAATGGGTCCGACATCCATTTTCTGCAACTACATTTATTCACGGCCGTTTACGCCAATGAAAACCTGCTGTAACTGTCACCGTCTAAATTACGCACAGAATGGGCATATTCGGTAACAGTGCACGTAAATTCTAGGAAGGCCCACGACCCTCCCACGGCCATACCCCCTTTCAGATCCGTATCTTAGAATTTATACGCATCACTTTATAGAATACGCTTAGACATTTGTGTGCGTAAATTCTAAGTGATGCCAATTAGTGGCAGTAATTGCTTGTTAAGTTCAATTACCAGCACTGATCGACCTGTTCAGCTAATTAAATTGCGCACGCAAATCCAGAATACGACTGGATTTGCGCGTGCAACTCAAGCCGCGCTATGTGGAATCCGGGGCTTTGCGCGGTATTATTGGTGAACGAAAGAACAGAAAATATGGTGGGCTTTTTGTTTGCTTTTGTTTGTTATGGACATTGGATATGTCACTGCAAATGACAGCCCATCCCTAATTGGTTTACATTCCACAGTATAAGGCAGCTGTGTTGACATTCATCAGAATGGAGAGAACTTCACAGCAGTTAACAGATGAAACAGTTTCAGTGACACACTCAGAAGCCCGATGGGGGCCTGGGTATTATTAAAAAGGTTCTGTGGTAGAGGTGTGCAGAAATACCAAAAAAAAAAAAAAACCCAGATAGGGAAGAATGTCAGGGATGGCTTACCTGTGTTGTGCAAATACTTTACTGTTTGCTTTATCTAGAAAGTGCTGCCCATATCAGTGAGTACACTTTTTCTTGATACACAAAGGCACAGTGGAATCATTTCTCCTTTCAAATGGAGAGAATATCGTTTGAATGCTTGCATGTCCTTGCCTCGCTGCAAATTATATGTGGGTTTACGTAGTCATTTCTCTGTATTTATACATATAGTTACTGATGGACATAGGTGATTTATTCTACTGGTAAATAAGAAGATTAGTTATTTGAACTTTGTGGCCAGATGCAGGAGGAAGGATTTTGGGGGTCTTTTTGCAAAGCTGCAGTGGTTAGTGCAGCGGACTTTGATCCTGGGGAACTGGGTTTGATTCCCACTGCAGCTCTTTGTGACTCTGGGCAAGTCACTTAACCCTCCACTGCCCTTGGTACAAAATAAGTACCTGAATATATGTAAACCGCTTTGAATGTAGTTGCAAAAACCTCAGAACACCAGTATATCAAGTCCCATTTCCCTTTCCCCCTTTCCCTTATGACATCACAATATCAGAAGTGAGCCAAGCCATTGTGACATCACTGATGAGGTTGGCTCATTGGTGGAATGAGTGGAGGAGTAGCCTAGTGATTAGTGCAGTGGACTTTGATCCTGGGGAACTAAGTTCGATTCCCACTGCAGCTCCTTGTGACTCTGGGCAAGTCACTTAACCCTTCATTGCCCCTGGTACAAAATAAGTACCTGAATATATGTAAACCGCTTTGAATGTAGTTGCAAAGTACCACAGAAAGGCGGTATATCAAGTCCCATTTCCTTTTCCCTTTAGTGGGTCTTTCTGAATTAATGGCCACACTCTAATGTTATGAACTAAATCTAGACACAAGGGGGAGAGCCCTTCAAATTAGTCAATCGACACAAATCTATCTAACAAGAGATACTCTTCTCAGGGTCTAACTTGCAAAATATTTAAGAAGCGTGAGGAGGAAAAAAAGCCTCAAGAAGCTCCCAGCATCATTTAGCTACGGGAGCAGGACTGCTTCATCATTGGTTTACAAAAACCGCCTACTTTAGCGTTGTAACGCCCCTTAATATTGAGCCAAAACAAAGTTATATTGGACCAGAACAGTCTTTAATTGTTTGCACTCACTATCTAATGCACAGAAAAAATATATACTACAGTGACTTTCAGCTTTCACTTAGCGTCTTCTGATGCTTCCTTTTCCACGAATAGAGACCGTGACCTAACGTTGCCATTAGCACATGGCCATTAGCCAAAATCGATGCATGGGCCCTTACCGCATGCACAACGTAGGTGCGCTATCTGATTAATGCAGAAACGTCAACTCTCCGCTCCCCCCCCCCCCAGACACACCTCCTTAACCAAAAAATAAAAAATATTTTTTAGCATGTGGGTAGCACGCACACATTTGGAACTTATCGGGGGATGTCTGAATGCGCCCCATGGAAGCCCTTTTAAGCTGCGGTAAGCACACGCTCGTGCTTACCACGGCTTAGAAAAAGGATCCCCTAGTGAAGTATAATGTAGCTTGAATAGTATGAAAGGGGATTCCTCAGCAGCCTCCTGCTCCGAGAATTGCTTTTGTACAGGTATAACGTGCTGGAGGTACAATGGGTATTGGGTAGACTCAGAAAAGACCCAAATTCAAGTGTATTTTGGTTCCAAATGAGATGGCGGGTGCTGTCCACTTTGGAAAAAACAACACATTTTTATACCGAGCATCTTTACAATCTTCATACTGTCATTGAGGTGTGGAAGGGTCATAGATTAGATGTCTGTAAGCGTATAGTTGAATTTAAAACAAAAAAAAACTTCATTCTTTAAGGTTCTGTTACTAAAAATTAGTACGTTATCTGCAGCAGGGCCCCTATGAATAAAATGGATTCAGAAGCAGATAACATGCGCTAATCTTTAATAAAAGGCTCCCTAATTTTGGAGGTCTCTTCTTTCCAAAAACTTGTGCAAACCTGTAAGTAGTTCTTGAGTTGCGTTCCAAAATGTTAGAGTTTCCTTTCAGGATTTTTGATGTTAGTATTGTGAATTCCAAATGGGAACTCTTGTAGATGACCAATCAAACTGACCCCTCCAATGCCCCTTCTTGGCTACAGTTTCACAGAGCTAAGTTTTACATTCCAACAGAACAGCTAATGACCTACCAATCTGATGTTTGAAGTTGGAAGTAGAGAGGGACGAGGTCGTAACTTTAGAAACAGAAATATGTAAACCTCTGCTTACTGGCGTTCCTTCTTAGAAGTCATGCTCTGTATGTAGGTCTCTGGTCCTTATCAAGAGATTGGCAGTTTTGCTGAGGTACTGGAACATTGCTCGATTGACTAATGACCTCTGAACCAAAATGGCAACCATACCATTGTGTTACTGCACACTACCCACCTTTATATAGAGTACTTAGGAATTACCATCCTCAGAGACATTCAAGGAGATTGACAGCAGGCAGCCAGCATAACAGATGTTATTTTCAAGAAGGGTATTATGGATGTTTAGTGTTGGTAAATGGTACTTTACCTAGGGTTAGATGTGCAAAGAAGATTCTCGAGTGGTCACAGGAAAACGTGTAGGTCAATATTAACAACACTTACGAAAATGCTCCTGTGGGTTGAACAGATAGTTTTTGGATGTATATGTCCCAAATTCTCTTTTGGGAAGTGGGTGGGTGGGATTTTGGGCACTCCTGGGTGGTGGCACAAGTTAGCTGTATAACTTATATTTCTAAGTGGCAATATTTGGCAGCTAAGCATATAAATTATACTTGTAGGTGGGCCACACAGATAGCAGCTATAGCAAAATGTTTGAGACGCTTGGAGTTATATATGGATATTCAGTGACCATATCCATTTAGCAGTGGCGTAGCCAAGGGTGGGCCCGGGTGGGCCCAGGACCACCCACTTTGGGCTCAGGACCACCCAGCAGCAGCACACCTATGAAGTGTCTGGCAGGGATCCCCAAGCCCCACCAGCTGAAAATTCCCAACAACTGTCCTTCCTGCATACCAGCCTTCCCTCTAATGTATTCCCGCCTATGCGGAAACAGGAAGTTGCATCAGAGGGAAGGCTGTGGGGCCAACATGAGCAGTGTGTATTAGTTGCTGCTCGCTGCCAGTGAAAATCTGCTATTTAAAAGGTATGGGGGAGGGGGATGTTTGAGAGACCATATGGCATGCAGGCGAGAGAGGGAGAGACCAAATCACTTGTGGGGCAGGGCAGAGTTCTTCTGCCCACCCATCTTGGGCCCAGGCCCACCCAAAATTGGGTGTCTGGCTACGCCCCTGCCATTTAGGAAGTATCGTTGAATATTCATGCACCTGAGAATTTGTACATTAGATATCTATGATTTTAAGTAAGTATTCAGATGCCTCAGACCTTCTTGTAGTACTTAGAAAACTAACAGGGAAATATTTCCATTATCCTCCCAGTCTTGATGCTGAGGAGCTTGCATGCTGGTTTTAAGCACGAAATGTCTTTTAAGTGCACAGCAGTGACATGTGCAGTCTGACAGTTTAGCATTATTTGCTGCATAGCAATTCTATGGCATGCCACGGTTATTATCGCAAACCCGATACCCTTGTTCTTACAGGCACCAGTCACAGTATACTGTATACTGTTCATCTCTTCTACAAACAGGACAAAGTTATCATAAAATATAAGTCTGTAATTAGGGTGCGCACAATGACTTATGGTTATGGGAATGAATTTAAGTAGGTAAAAAGCACAGAGTAGGATGACTGATGCTTTTAGCAGCTGTGCGGTTGTTTGCAAGTTCTTCTTCTTTGACGACCGTTCAATATCCCGGCTTGCGTTCTCCATTAAGCTTCTTCATTCTCTACTTTAGTGACAAATTCCTAAATATAAACTTTCCAAACAAAATAAAAGATTCTCTTAAAGAGTCCCAAGTTGTTAGAATGAGATTCTCGTCCCTAATGACTTCATGTGAGAACTTTAGAGGCCAGCCTGAGACTGTATATCCAGCGGGACCATTCCTCCCAAAACATCTCTGTCTCAATGCCTGCGGAAAAAGCTGAAAATGACTTCAGATTATACTCAGTCATATGATGATTGTTTTCTTAGATTGATGATCAATATTACTTAGAAGGACTTGTCTTATTTGTTTGGAGAATTCCTGTTTCTATAGGGTGTCACTGAATTCGTAGATCATCTCAACGACTGGGCAACTGTTTTTGTAGTCCTTGCTTTTTTGGCAAATTTTCAAGAATAGTTCCACAGATATTCAGGTTTACTACAGCTTTGCAGTGAATAAACTTTAGATTACAATTTAAGCTGGTAGTGTGCAGCTTGAAGGAATCGAAGAAATAGAACGCAAGCTAGAAGATCTATGAAAACATTGAAAACTAGAAGGCGAACAGAATGTTGAGTATTATTAGAAAAGGGATGGAAAACAAGCATGAGGATGTTATAATGCCGTTATATCGCTCCATGGTGCGACCGCACCTGGAGTATTGTGTTCAGTTCTGGTCTCCTCATCTCAAAAAAGATATTAAGGAATTGGAGAAGGTGCAGAGAAGGGCGACAAAAATGATAAAAGGGAGGGGACAACTACCTTATGAAGAGAGGTTAAGACGGCTAGGACTCTTTAGCCTGGAGAAAAGGCGGCTGAGGGGTGATATGATAGAGGTGTACAAAATAATGAGTGTGGTATAGCGGACAGATGTGAAGCGTTTGTTTACGCTTTCTAACAATAATAGAACCAGGGGACACAAGATGAAATTAGAACATGGTAGGTTTAAAACAAATTGGAGAAAGTTTTTCTTTACTCAGCGCATGGTTAGACTCTGGAACTCATTGCTGGAGAAGGTAGTGATGGCAGCTGGCCTTGAAGAGTTTAAAGGGGGTCTGGACAGATTCCTGAAGGAAAAGTCCATTAAATTTGGGGGTTTTGCCAGGTTCTTGGGGCCTGGATTGGCCGCTGTCGGAGACGGACTGCTGGGCTTGATGGACCTTTGGTCTTTTCCCAGCGTGGCAGTGCTTATGTACTTATGTACTTATATGTATTACAGTGGAAAAACTTATGGCCTGATATTCAAAAGGGTTTACACATTTAGTGGTTGCTGCTAAATGTAGAAGCCCAAAATAGTAACTGAACACAACAGATCCCATGGAGAAACCAGCGGAAAGAATGGGAAATGAAGGACAGCTAAACAAACCACTGGTTCAAACAATCAAGTTTCTTCTTAAAATGTATATAGAAGAACTCATTTTAAGAATAAACTGGATTGTTTGAACCAGTGGTTTGTTTAGCTGTCCTTCATTTCCCACTTCCAAATGCAGAAGCCCTTCAGCTGTAAATTTTCAGTGGTATTAGATGGATAATACTGTTGAAAATTCTTATAGATGAACCCAACACTACCTGGATAGTTCTGTGGTGGAAGGAGGGTAGAACATGGGGATTCCATGTCAGCCTATATAGCCAGCGATGGTCAACCATTATCCAGAGAGCTGTAAGGATACATTTAGATCAGCAAAAATAGCTCTTGTGTGTCTGCCAATACAGTCATACAGCTAGTGGCTGAATATGACCGGCCATCTCAAGAAGTAATGTTCAGAGCTGCAGATTACAGCACTGAATATATGTTAAGTATTTAAAAGATTGACCGCACCATCTGAATATTGATCCATCAATATTTACAGCTTGTTTCTAAGTTTATTGACCAATAACATATGGGTTGCTTGGCCTTCATCGTTATTAATGGGTGCATCTTCTTTGCGTTCTGAAGAAAGGCATGAGTTGGAAATTTCTCCATTTGCCGCAAGGAAACTGACTTTATAAGATCTTTGCATTTGTCCTCACCCCCCTTGTACCTGTCTGTCCTATAAGTATTTTTTCAAAGGTTCATCCAGTTGCAATCAAATTTTCCACCACAAACAGTAGAATACCCACTGACGCCAAGCCCACGCATTTCATGTGCTCCTGATTCCTCTTAGGCTTACAGTCCCCAGTTTCTTTCTTTACCTTGGATTTCGATAATGAAACAAGCCAGTTCAGCAGTGTTTAATCTCAGGTAGGTTAGCCTATTTTGTGATATTATCTGGCATTGTAATACAGCCCTTCCCTTGGCTGGAATACATAAGTCCCTGATTATATGGTTTGAAATACATCAACAGGCTCCACAAATTAACTCTTTCTAATCAAGAAGACAAAGGATTTCAGAGCACATTGAGATATCACTGAGGATTATTAAAACTGTCCTGCTATTTTTTGAAAACTTAGGATTTTGAGCAGTGACCTGCCATTGGTTAGTAGGTCATAGTTACTTACCAAGTTGTGTGAAAGGACAGTAGGCATCATAAAAAGAAATGAAATCTCCTTTATTTATTTATTTGTTACATTTGTATCCCACATTTTCCCACCTATTTGCAGGCTCAATGTGGCATACATAGTACCGTATCGACATTCGCAAATTCCGGTATGAACAAATACCAGTTGATGTTGTGGTAGGATAAGGTTCATGTGTGACAGATACATTAGGGGATCTTAGAGAGGAAGAGTTAAGTTATGTCCATTACGAGCTTTGGTTTCGATGAAGGCCTTTGTGGGCTCTTCCTATTTAAGAGTTAACAGCAAGAGGATTATTGTCTAGTTGCTTCTTTTGGATCAGTGAAATTTCTTCCTTTTTTACAGGGCTAAAAATATTAATTGAGAACTAACACTTTGCAGTCCAGTCTTTCCAGTGCTGGACACCCTTTATCAGAAAGCTCTGTAGCTTGCCTGTTATCTAGGCATTTGGAGTTAGGTATGACAGAATATCTCCAAGTCTTGTGGGCACATCTGATTTTCAAAGCCTTTTCACCAAACTGCATAGGCAGAAAGGAATGTTGCAACAATGTTTTCCAGCATCTATAGGGATATATTACCATGCGAAGGAAAAAGAAGGTACAGAGAAGGAGAAAGACTAGATGAGTCACCCAAGATCACCCAGGATCACCCAAGGCAATGAAAGTGGTGATGGTATTGAGCTGGAGCCCAGGTTTGTGCTCTGTTATCCATTATGGGCTATATTCTGTATATGGCGCCTGAAAAATCTGTGTGGTAAAAAAATACGCTTAGGCGTATTCTCCAGAGTACACCTATATTTTATAGAGTAGGCTTACTTTTCCACATGGTATATAGAATACGCCAAGCACCTCTCCACGTGACCAAATTTGGTCGCGTCCATTTAGGCCATGTTTTACTTGGCATAAATCCTGACGCCTAAATTAGGCGCAGAGCGGGCGTATTCTATAATAATGCGCATAGATTCTAGAAATGCCCATTCCATGTCCCCTTTTCAACTATGCAACTTGGAATTTGCACGCACCATGTTATAGAATACACATAGCGAGTTGTGTGCATAAATCTTAATTAATGCCAATTAGTGCTGATAATTGCTTGTTAACATCCAATTGGCTGCGCTGATTAGCTAGTTAACCAATTAAGTTACATACATTGTTGTAGAATATACTTCGATTTCCACACAGAAATTGAAGCGTGATATGTAGAATTTGGGGGTATGTCTACACTGTCCATTAACATATTGACATAGCTGAAATGTGCCTGTCTATTTTTGCTCACAAGCAAGATTCTTCTTAGGTACCTGTTATAAGTTCTCTGTTTTCAAGCTCAGCCCTAAGAATTTTTAAATATTTCTAGACTTCATTATGATTATGACATTTGTATCCCACATTATCCTGAACGAGCTCAGGTTCAATATTTTTTTATTTTTGTTACATTTGTACCCCGCGCTTTCCCACTCATAGCAGGCTCAATGCGGCTTACATATTGTATACAGGTACTTATTTGTACCTGGGGAAATGGAGGGTTAAGTGACTTGCCCAGAGTCACAAGGAGCTGCCTGTGCCTGAAGTGGGAATTGAACTCAGTTCCCCAGGACCACCACTCTAACCACTAGGCCACTCAATGTGGCCGCGCAGGCTTCTGTTTCTGTGAGTCTGACGTCCTGCACGTACATGCAGGACGTCAGACTCACAGAAACAGAAGCCTGCGCAGCCGCGTTGCTGATCTGCAAGGGCAGGCTTGGTTGCTGATCTGCAAGGGCAGGCTTCTACATAGAATGTTGCTAGTGGAATAGCGACATTAACATTCCATGTAGAATCTCAAATAGTAGCAACAGAATCTCAATAGTAGCAACATTCCATCTAGAATCTCCAATACTAGCAACATTCCATGTAGAATCTCCAATAGTAGCAACATTCCATGTAGAATCTCCAATAGTATCTATTATATTTTTGTTACATTTGTACCCTGCGCTTTCCCACTCATGGCAGGCTCAATGCAGCTTACATGGGGCAATGGAGAGTTAAGTGACTTGCCCAGAGTCACAAGGAGCTGCCTGTGCCTGAAGTGGGAATCAAACTCAGTTCCTCAGTTCCCTAGGACCAAAGTCCACCACCCTAACCACTCGGCCACTCCTAGTGGTTAGGGTGGTTGACACCTCATTCTGCTTCTTTGTATATAAGAAGATCATTGGCATAAAACAATAACAAAACATAGTGCACAATGGCAGATGAGGATCAATCGGTCTGTCCTGTCTCTCTGCTTGTTTCTGTCCACACTGCTTTAGTTAAGGGCAACTTTCAACCATATGGCTTGTAGGATATTGCTCCTTATCCAAATCAGTTTTGTCTTCCCTCTTTGGTCCACTTTCAATCTGATAAATGAACTTACAAGTTCCCATATTTAAATCAGCACCTAAGGTCCCCCACATCCAGTGGTGTGCTGGAGCCAGCTCGCACCGGCTCGCAAGAGCCGGTTGTTAAATTTTTTAACATCTTGCGAGCCGGTTGTTCTGGCAGGCGAGCCGGCTCTACAGGGGTGACGCAGCCCGGCAGTAAGCGACGTAAGCATGGCAGGAGGGCACCACAAGCCATGCTTACCGCCGCTTACCTCACCTCCCACAGTCCTCGTATGCCTGCACCCTGCGCCGCCCTGGCCACATCCATGTATTTTGCCCGATTTCTCATCTCTGTTCATATCACTGCCTTCCGCATCCGTTTGGTTTAAGTTCTATCACAGTACCACTATTCACCACCTTTTTGTAGTTATTCTAAGCCACTGCTTCTCTATCCTCTCCTGGAGGCACACTTAGCTAGTTGAATTTTCAGGATCAAAACAATGAATATGCATGACATAGATTTGCATACAATGGACCTCCTACAAAATGCAAATTTATCTCGGGTATATTCATTGTGTAATATGAAAACCTGACTGGCAAGGGGTGTGACCAGGAAAGGACTGAGACGTTTTGTTCTAGGCATTCTCCACCCTCTTGGAAAAGCATTTTTTTTTTCATATTTCCTTTGAACTTCCCACCCTCCATAATCATATTGTACCTCTCTGTTGTTGAATCTTTTTACTCTGGAAAATTACACCTTCCTCTACTTTAGTGCTTCCCAAACCTGAGGAACTTCAAGCCAATAAGGATTTCTGGATATCTTTCATGAATATTCATCAGATAAGTATGCAGACCACGCCTCCATTCCATGCAAAATTCTCTCATGTATGTTCTATGTGGGTATCCTCCAAACCCAACTTGTTGGGGCTCCTGCTGGACAGGTTTTGGGAGCCTCAAAGAATTCTGCAGTCATATTTTCATGCAAAGTGTCAATGCTTCTCTAAAAATTTACTAGAATTTTAAGAATCAACCAGTTTGAATATATGATTTTGTAAATTTTGCATTCAACATTTACTTAGAATAGTGCAGTTAGTATAAGTATTTGAAGACCCAACACATGAAGAGAAGTTTAACCCTAAATATGAACTTGCACAAAAATTCAGAACTGAGTCAGAAAATTCAGAACTCATTTATGATCTGGATTTTTCCAATTTCATTTGCCCATGTAACTACTCTGTACCAATCTGGTTCCAATTAGTCAAACGTCTTTCTTCACCTGGTTTGGACAGTGTCTGAATATAATCCCTGCCCTTGCTGTAACTGGGTTGGTTTTGCCTTAGGCTTTAGGAAGACCTGTCAAATGGTGAGCTGAGAAAGTGGCGTGCGGAAGGCGGGTGTGTATGATGCACCAGTGTGGGAACCGGAGAGAAAAATGTGTTCTGCCTGTAGCTAGTGTGTATGGGAATAACTACAGACTTTCCCTTTGCTTTTCATCCTGTTCTGCAGTAAATTAAGATTCAGTCTCCATGGTTAGCACAATACTCAACTTTCCAAATGAAATGCAAGAACCTGCTGTACACTGCCTTGAGTGACTCTCATCGTAGAGACGGTTAATCGATCTCAGTAAATCTGATCTTTAAGATTACAGGGGTTGGCTTAGTGGAGGGACCCCAGGTTTCATTTTCAGACCAAGTCCACTATCGACAATTGGCCTGCTGAGCGCAATTAAAGTGAGTTGGAGCTCTCCTACCCACTTAAATTGCTTTGAATATTGACCCCTTAATTTTTACACGAAGATTGTACATTTGTATTTTTTTTTTGCTGTTGTACATATTGCATTAATTGCAGATACATGAAGTACATTATAATACCCCTTCCTATACTATAGGTGACTATAGGTGACTGGTGAATATTATGGATGTGCATTCAGTAGCATGCATTCGATTCATTAGTATGCCTTTAAAAGTTTAGGGTCCCTTTTACAAAGGTGCATCCAGTGTACACCCAATCAGCATTACCGCCCAACTACCGTGCGCCCCTGGTGGTAATTCTGAATTTGGCTCACACCAAAAACACGCGGTAAACAATATTTTCTATTTTCTACCGCGTGGCGCTTACCCGGCAGTAAAAGGCAAGTGGACACGCATTGCATGCCTACCGCCTTGGGAGCACATGAGACCTTACCGCTGTCAATGGGTGGCACATCGGCAGGCAATTGACAGACTGACTACCTCGGTGTCAGAATCAGTGCAGGAAACTGCCAGTCTTGTAGTGAAAGTTCAAAATGTGTCTCAGTCAGTGGATAATGTTAAGAAAGATCCAAGAAAACAAGAAGGCAGACAATCCGCAAAATCCAACGTGGGAGCAAACAGAAGCGGATCAATCAAGGTGTAGTGTACAACTTTATTCTAAAAAAACGCCCGACACAGACTGTGTTTCGCCCACTAGGGCTGCGTCAGGGGCTCTTAGCAGGCCGAAGACATCTGATCTGGTCCCTGTTTCATGCTTTTGATTGATGCTCTCTTTTTCAAAAGCATGAAACAGGGACCAGATCAGATGTCTTCAGCCTGCTAAGAGCCCCCCTGTCGCAGCCCTAGTGGGCGAAACACAGTCTGTGTCGGGCGTTTTTTTAGAATAAAGTTGTACACTACACCTTGATTGATCCGCTAATGTTAAGAAAGATTCAGCTGAGAAAGAACATATTGCAACTGACATATCTTAAAAGGGAATGTAAGAACTTGGATTCATAGGAAATTTGAACAACTGGAGAACTTCAATAGGCGTTTGAATCTTAGAATACTGAACTTTCCCCGACCAGTTGAAGTCTCTCCTATGGACTTGTTTAAAAAGATTTCTTGTTGAACATTAGACATTTTCCTCGGACTCAATTCTTCCGGTCAATAAAATGTATTATTTGCCTGTTTTAAAAGTGGTTGGTGAGACCCTGGATGATCCTGGATGAATGCAAGATGAGTTGAAGGATTTGACTGCTATATTGGAAGATTCAATGACTGAGGTGTCTGTGAGAGCTACACTATTTGTATCTTTTGGTTTTGAGCAAGATCTAAATGGGATTCTGAGACTTTTCTTTAAGAACGTTCAGTTACCATTTTATGGTCAGAGAGTGTGGCTATACCCTGATGTATCTAAAAACACTCAGGGGAGTAGGAAATGTTTCCTGGACTTGAGAGAGGACGTCAAGGCATTGGTTGCTACATTTTTTCTTGCAAATCCATGTAAATGTACGATTCGTTGCCTGGGTGTGACATATATGTTTTTTGGACCAGAATATCTTAAGTCTTTTATTGGCCTGAAAAAGCTATCTGGATTATGGTTGAATGAGTTAATTTGTTGTGTGCTTGGCCTAGGCCTTTTCTTCTATATCATATATTTCTTTATCTATCTCCTATGTTTATGGAGTCACTTCCACTTGTTATTGTGGTCTAAGGAGGGGTAGTTGGGTGTATTTTGTCTTAAATATGTTTGTATTATTTTTTTCCTTATTAGTTTTGAAAATATTATGTATTTGTTTGCCCTGTATTTTTTTAAACAAGTGGATGCTCGTGAATTTATTATTATTGAAGACCCATCTTTTTGAAAAAATTTACGGAAAGAGCCAAAATACATAAAGACCACACTCACTGTTCACTAATGCGTCATACATCCACTTCTGAACTCTCATCCTCCGTAATCTCACATCACTCATACCCTTACTCACAGAAATATGCATACCATATGTCTTTATGCCTTATTATCGCCCTCTAAGCTCTCATTATTGTCTCCTTCCAATGTTTCAATGTTTGTGTTCCATTGTTACATTCCTTAACGACACCTCGATTGTCTCGCATAACTCTGCACAATGTAATCCATAACCAATTTGTAATAAACTGTATTTCCATCACGCATTTCATATTGTAAGCCACACTGAACCCGCAAAAAGGTGGGAAAATGTGGGATACAAATGCAATAAATAAATAAATAAACCTTAAATAAAAGTTTTTAAAAAAAATGAATGTGTGAAAGAAACTCAAAAAAGCCCAAAACCAGGAAAAAATGCCAAACAAACTGAAAATGAACTGATTATTTTACTCCTGTGACCTTTGTAGTAGAAATTTAATTAGGTTTTTCAGTTATGTGGGTCATCTTTCAACATCATTGTTTTCCCTTTGCTAAAAGATGTGATATAGAATCAAACAGGAAAACAAGAAGCGAGGAGAGGAATCCTCACGTACAAAAAAGTGAGGACATCTCGAAGAGGAAATGAGGAAGTCTTTAATATGGATAGCTTAAAAACGACCCGACACGGCCGTGTTTCAGCATCGAAGCCTGCATCAGGGGTGAAATAAATCTCTTGTGTTGTGGCTGGTGGATAAACCAAAATAAATTTGGCTATATGGCTTCCTTAAGTTGAAAAACGAAAAGAACTATCGGTTGTGGAACATTCAGCTGTAGAACGCAGTGGCGGCAATGCTCGTCAAATGACGTCAATAGTGTAACCCCCTCGTGGTTTATCCACCAGCCACAACACAAGAGATTTATTTCACCCCTGATGCAGGCTTCGATATAGAATCAAAAGCTATTTGCAGGTTATAAAGAAGGATCAAAAGCTATACACAATAGCCCAGAAAGCAAGACCAGAGGGCAGCAGAGCCCTGCTCTAGGACAGTGGTGGGTACCTGGTCTGGTATAGATTCGGGTGATCGTGGTTCCCCCATGTGACTTTTTGACATTCTCAGCAGGGTACTGCAGTGGTTTTCTGTTGTCTTCTGCAGTGCACAGTATCTAGTCTTCCCAGACACTGGACAGACCTATTTGGCTTCAGAACCGGTGTTAGAGACACTAGGGTCAAAGGCAGAAAGTAGTGAGTGGACCCTTCCCCTGCCAGGTGCTCTGAAGCTACATTTCTCAGGTTTACCAAAGGGGCTGCATGTGGTGTTGGAACCTTAGACAATTTCCCTATTTGAACCTATTCCCCCCCCCTCCCCCACCAAAACCAGTTAGGCTTGCTTTCTGAAACCTAGTGAGTTTGGGATCTCCCAGGGGACTGATATTGGGACACGACTATAGGTTACAATCTTGGCAACATTTATAGTCTGCAGCAGTGCGTCTCAACCCAGCCCATGAGTCAGACTAAGGGACCCTTTTACTAAGCCGTGTAGGCGCCTACACTCACTGAACGTGTGCCAAATTGGAGTTTCCGCCCGGTTACCATGTGGCCCTTGTGGTAATTTCAGTTTTGGCTTGCGTCCGCTACGCGCGTCTGAAGAATATTTTTTTATTTTCTGGCGCAAGTAGCAGTACTCAAAGAGTCATAATATGCCATGAAGCCTAAGCTTAATTTCAATGTGGTTATCAGAGTTCATTGCACTGAATTCTATAATAAGCCAGGTTTGGTTGCTGTTTTTGCCTTCCTCGTGTTTGTAGTTCCTCTGACTCTTTTCATCTGGCAAAGTACCTGCCCAGGATTGACTTTTAGCCGCTGTCACAGCAAATCTCACCTGTGATTAAGGAGGGATGTGGGTGGGTTGCTGAAGGGATGAATGAGCAAGTTGCTTTGAAAAGACTTCCTGTTTTATTTGAAGATTTCTGGGAAATTGTTTAGGATAGAAATCTTTCATTGTTAAATGTGGTTTCCCCTGAAGTTCTTTCATTTTCAGTTTTGCTGGAATGATGTGCTACTGTTACACTTCTGGCCATGTGGGTGGTTACTCTCACAATTAGGCAAATAAAGTGAGATAATTAATTTCAGATCATTCTGTCCAAATCCTGGTGTGCTAGATCACAGGAAGATAAGCTGAGCCATTTAGGGGCCATTTTGCTAAAGAGTTGCTGTGCACCGATCCAGAACTATCACCGGGTTACCACATCCTGGTGAATAGTATAAAAAAAGCAAACTTAAATGGTCGTATGTGTGTTTGCATGTCATGGCATTGACTCTGGCTGTGAAGAACCAAGGCCAGTGCTGGCCAGTCTTGTACGGTCTGGGTCCCATATATGGCAATCTGATTTAGGATGGGCTAGAGAGGGCTTCGACGGCAACTCCAGCAATTTGGAAAGTGCCAGGCAGATTCTTACGGACTGTGTCCCACAAATGGCTAGATGAATTTGAATAGGCTGGAGTGGACTTCAGGGTCAGGTGAACTTCCACAGTCTATGTGATATAAAATACTTGAGCATCGTCTTTCATTGGCATTTCTTGGGCATTCATTGTTGGTTTAAACATGACTTGATAATGAGTGTGACTGTTAGGCAGACTGAATGGACCGTTCAGGTCTTTATCTCCCATTATTTACTATGTTACTTATTTAAGGACAATGGTCTTTTTAAATAACAATATGAACGTAAACATGTTTGTTATAGCTAAATGTGGCTCTTCAGATACTGTAAACATGCTCCATTGGACCTCTTTGTAATGACAATTTCTTATAATCTGGGATCACCATAAGACCATATTCCCAGCAGTCTGATACACTCTTCTCCGTCTGAAAGCAAATTAATTTAGCTTTTTAGTATTCGAGTCTTATCATTGCAAAGAACAACTCTAGGTAGGCTTGACAACCAGAGGCGGCCAGTTCAAATCCCACTGCTGCTCCTTGTGATCTTGGGCAAGTCACTTAACCCTCCATTGCCTCAGGTACAAACTTAGATTGTGAGCCCTCCTGGGACAGAGAAATATCCAAAGTACCTGAATGTAACTCACCTTGAGCTACTACTGAAAAAGATGTGAGCAAAATCTAAATAAATAAATAAATAAATACTATTTGAGATTCTACATGGAATGTTGATATTATCTGAGATTCTACATGGAATGTTGCTACTCTTGAGATTCTGAATGGAATCTTTGGAGTGGAAGAGTGGCCTAGTGGTTAGAACACCAGTCTTGTAATTCAGAGGTGGCCAGTTCATTTCCCACTGCTGCTCCTTGTGATCTTGTGCAAGTCACTTAACCCTCCATTGCCTCAGGTACAAAAGTAGAGTGTGAACCCAACAGGGAAATACAGAGTATACCTGAATATAGCTCACCTTGAGCTACTGCTGAGAAAGGTGTGAGCAAAATCCAAATAAATAAAATAGTTGTTAGAGCAGTGGGCTAAAACCCAGGGAGGCAAGAGTTGGAACCTGCTGATTCTCTTGATCCTCCTTGGATAAGTCACAACACCCACCATTTTTGAATCCTAAATAAGTAAACGTCCTCTGGTCCTATGGGATTCTCTTACCCCTTCTTGCTAAGGCTGGTATCAGCTTACTGAAGCTTTTACTATAAATGGCAGAGAAAAACAAAATCAATAAATTTGACTACTGCAATCTGCTTCTTGCTGGCCTCCCACTTAGTCACCTCTCCCCTCTCCAGTCGGTTCAAAACTCTGCTGCCCGTCTCATCTTCCGCCAGGGTCGCTTTACACATACTACCCCTCTCCTCAAGTCGCTTCACTGGCTCCCTATCCGTTTTCGCATCCTGTTCAAACTTCTTCTACTAACCTATAAATGTACTCACTCTGCTGCTCCCCAGTATCTCTCCACACTCGTCCATCCCTACACCCCTTCCCGTGCACTCCGCTCCATGGATAAATCCTTCTTATCTGTTCCCTTCTCCACTACTGCCAACTCCAGACTTCGCGCCTTTTGTCTCGCTGCACCCTACGCCTGGAATAAACTTCCTGAGCCCCTACGTCTTGTCCCATCCTTGGCCACCTTTAAATCTAGACTGAAAGCCCACCTCTTTAACATTGCTTTTGACTCGTAACCACTTGTAACCACTCGCCTCCACCTACCCTCCTCTCTTCCTTCCCGTTCACATTAATTGATTTGATTACTTTATTTTTGTCTATTAGATTGTAAGCTCTTGAGCAGGGACTGTCTTTCTTCTATGTTTGTGCAGCGCTGCGTATGCTTTGTAGCGCTATAGAAATGCTAAATAGTAGTAGTAGTAGTAGTAGACTCTGTTTGACCCTAAGTAGAGACATAAAAGAGTAACAGGTCAAAGTTGAAACCGGTTGTAAAGAGGATGCACAGAAAAGGAATTTAAATAGCAGCCCAAAACTGGAGAAACTTATACTCAAAGTGGGTAAGTTAATATATGCTTTCGAAAGCTATTTCAGTAACCAACCGAGGGGAGAAACTTCAATGAGGGCTACCGTTAAGACGTGTTGTTTTACCACTAACTGCAAGGAAGCAGAGAAAGATCAGCAGCAAATGTGGAAGATTTGATGCTAAAGCATTTCTCATTTGCACAAAAGTGACAGACAGGCGTTACTGAGAGTCAATCCCACAGCGACACAGAATTCTCATTATGTTTTTCGTCATGGTGTGGTTTTCATGGAAAAAAAAAAAATTGTATTGTGCCTTTAAAAATAAACTCGATGCTGAGGCCACTTCGTTAAGATCACCCAACGCTGGGTCCTTGTCACAAGGTGGTGATGAGGTATACAGCAGGTTCCCGGGAATCTGACAGGAGCCGCGGTGTGAATGCTTCTGCTATGGCACTTGGAAATGAACTGAGATTCATACAGGCCACGGAAGTAAACCTAAACATTATTCAACTGTTATGTCTTTCTCTCATCCAGCATTTTCTGTTAGGTCTGTTTATTCACTCCTTGCGTGATTTGTTCCCTAATTTAGAATTTTCTGTGTTTTTATATATATGCTATTTGTTTTACCTTGGGGTATGTTTGCTAAGGTGCGTTAGCATTTCTAACGTGCCTATATATTTCTACGGGCATGTTAGAGCTTAACGCGCATAAACCATTTGCGCATGTTAAAAACGCTAACACACCTATAGCACACCTTAGTAAACGTGGGTGCTTATCTTTATATTTTTGCCCAAAGACTATTTGTACAACTGTTTCTTCTTTCTGTTTCATTATCTTGTTATTATACCTTATTAATTTTAGATTTTTAACTGTACATTGCCTTTGTTATTATTATTGTTTGTTTATTTATTTATCTTCCATCTTTTGCAACATTGGGATGTTTCTATGAAATGTGGTAGCAAGTTTCCTAATAAATTTATTTATTTTATTTATTTATTTGTGGCATTTATACCCCGCTCTTTCCCGCTCAATAGCAGGTTCAGTGCGGCTTACAAAGTGTGGTACAACGCATGACAGAGATAATACAGGTTTGGGAACAATGTATCAACGAGATGACATAATTACATAGAGTAGGTTCAGTGCAGCTTAAAAAAGTATGGTACAAAGTATCGCAGAGATGATACAAAGTATGGAACAAAGTGTCGTAGAGATGACATAGTTACATAGAGTAAGACAATAGTAAGAGATGTGGGGAAGGGGTTGGAGTGTGGGTAATACTAGTGTTGTGGAATTATGTTTGAGAGTTAGGCTGGGTCATTTGGGTAGGCTTGTTTGAAGAGGTAAGTCTTCAGCGGTTTTCGGAAGGGTAGGTGTTCAGTGGTTTTTCGGATGTGTCGAGGTATGGCGTTCCAGAGTTGGCTGCCTATGACAGAGAAGTTGGATGCGTAGTATGCTAAACTAAACCAGATAGTCTATGTGGAGGCAATGTTATTTATTAATTAAGATTTATTCACCACCTTTTTGAAGGAATTGACTCAAGGCGGTGTACATCAAGAAGAAGTCAAACATAGATAATAGACAATTAGAGCAGTAAAAATATTCAAGTGACAATGCAAAGCACAGCATAGTGTTCTATTACAATGTCAACACAATATGCAATAAAACATTCTAATAGCATAGGGTGTACGCAAAGATGGAACATGTGCGATAGATAAGACAGAGCAACAGGAGTAAGAAAATAAGGGACTGATTTAAAGAAAGTTGCACATGAAGTTAGAACAGTGCATGAATATTATCTTAGCTAGGATAGGAGTGGATGGACATGTCCTGCTATTGTTTATTTCTTAGATCTGCCTTCTCTATCTGGGCAGCGGAAGCCATGGCCCTTCTATTAGCCTGGAAGGAACTGCATAGCCCCTCTAGATACTTAATTACCCCAACCCTGTATCTGCTCATAGCAGTTCAGCACAGACTAAGCTGTAGCTGGGTCTGTAATTAGAAAGGAACCCAGTATTCAGTAGATATAATAAGGTAGTTTATTAGCATTGTCATCTCACCCAAAGATGATACAGGCAAGCAGGTATTCATATGATGGTGCAGCAGTTCACGACACGTCTCTCTCTCCAACCTTCTCTGGTAGCCTTCCTTCTCTTGTCTGATCTAATACCCCTCAGATTGCTGCTTATATACAATTCTGACTCTATTGGTTCCAATGGATCCCAGTCTCTCTCACCAGGGCTCTTGGTTCATATCAGTTTAACTACAATGACTTCATATGTTCCCAAACCTTCCTCTAGCCCCCCCCCCCCCCTTTGGGTGTTCTCACCCGGGGTGCAGCTGACCCAGTACTATCTCTACATAACCATAGCAACTCTTGCTCATGACGTCTTGCAGGTGCCAGTCCCAGAGCAAATGCCCCCTTCCTTTGCCAGCTCAGCACTTGCTACAGTGAAATGTAACTGTGCCAAAGGTGATCACTGATTTTTACAAGCTAGATCTCTTTTGTATCAGAGATGATTCTGATTTTAAGAAGCCTAGCTCTTATTATGAGCCATTGGCCTGTATTTCACTGAGAGCAAGGGCTAGCATAACTCTTCACTATGAACGCCCAAAAAGTCTTTAATAGCTTAACTTCCTGACTGATCCGGTCAAATAAGTCCCGGGAGTTCAGCAGCCGGATCAGTCAAGAAGTTAAGTTATTAAAACATTTTTTGGCGTTCATAGATTGATCTAAAAATAATGATTTTGGTGCATTAAAAAAGTAGGGAGGTTGTTGGCCAACGATGATCAAGAGCCTGTTTGAAGGTGTTAGTGACAAGTTCACTGTAGCACCCGGGTAGTTTGAGGTCATTTCCTCCTTTTTGTTATGGTTATTTTTATGAAAATCCTTTACCAACAGTGAATTTAAATTTAAATAAGAGGACTTAAATTTAAATCAATATATGCATCTAGTTTCTCCTACATTTGTACGCAACGTTGGAATGCAGTGCCGAATGCCATAAAAACAACACACGACTTGGCAGCCTTCCGGAAACTATTAAAGACTAACCTGTTCAGAGAGACTTATCAAAAGGACCCTTCTTAAAAAAAACAGGACATCAGAACTGTACCAGAATTAGTTAACACTGAATTATAATTATTTTGGTTACTTTATCACATTGTCATTATTGAACGCTTTTCACTACCCTTGATTTCAGCACCTGAAATGTATTGATTACCGATTGTATTCTAATTTACTGTGCACTCTATATACTCTGATTGGAACATTCTTCTGTATTTCTTATTCCGGAAATGGTGATCGCCACTACGGTATTTGTAAGCCACATTGAGCCCGCAAAGAGGTGGGAAAATGTGGGATATAAATGCAGAAAATAAAATAAATAAATATACTCTACAGTGTATTGTTGAAAGTGATTTTGAGATTCTGTAGAAGAGTTTGCTTATTTGGAAATAATTGGAATTTATGTACTTCTTGTTAGGCGTATTCAAAAAAGAGGTGCATGTAAATTCTAATGCACATAGCTGAAAAGGGGGGGTGTCGGGGCATTATTCAAATTTATGCACGCTGTTATAGAATTTGGGGGAACATGCCTACATTAAGGCGTGGGTATTGACTCCAGATTTTCGGTGGCATAAATGGCCACTCCTAAATAGAAAAGAACAGCAAAAAAAGTAGCGAGATCAACACAACACTTCCAAAACACCGTGGAGGCAAGTAATAAATAAAAAAATGCTTTATTAAAAGGGTAAAAAGAACTCACCTATCATCAGCCTTTTTAAAGGCTTGATTTGGTTTCCTCGCTAACGGTGCTTCACTCATTGGCTTACACAATAAATCGACTCCTGAAGCAGACGTTTTCCGCCGAAACATGGCTCCGTGTCGAGTCTTTTGAGTTTTATATTTGACTTTTTTAATAAAGCATTTTTTATTTATTACTTGCCTCCACGGTACATAAGTACATAAGTAATGCCACACTGAGAAAAGACCAAGGGTCCATCGAGCCCAGCATCCTGTCCACGACAGCGGCCAATCCAGGCCAAGAGTACCTGGCAAGCTTCCCAAACGTACAAACATTCTATACATGTTATTCCCGAAATTGTGGATTTTTTCAAGTCCATTTAGTAGCGGACTATGGACTTGTTCTTTAGGAAACCGTCTAACCCCTTTTTAAACTCTGCCAAGCTAACCGCCTTCACCACGTTCTCCAGCAACGAATTCCAGAGTTTAATTACGCGTTGGGTGAAGAAAAATTTTCTCCGATTTGTTTTAAATTTACTGCACTGTAGTTTCATCGCATGCCCCCTAGTCCTAGTATTTTTGGAAAGCGTGAACAGACGCTTCACATCCACCTGTTCCACTCCACTCATTATTTTATATACCTCTATCATGTCTCCCCTCAGCCGTCTCTTCTCCAAGCTGAAAAGCCCTAGCCTCCTTAGTCTTTCTTCATAGGGAAGTGTCGTGTTGATCTCGCTGCTTTTTCGCTGTTCTTTTATCTTTACCCTCGTAGCGGATCAAGTTTCTCCCCTTTTGTTGGTTTTTGTTCACGCCTAAATAGAGGCATGTTTTCCGGCCCTATGCGCTATTCTAACTTTAAGGCATGTTATATAGAATAGGACTAAGGGGGAGATTCTATATATGGCACCTAAACAATTGGCATGGAAGTCAATGCCAATTAAGCGTATTCTATAAGTGGCACCTAGATTTTACGTGTGGTGTATAGAATACACTTAGTTGATACCTCAGCACCTAAAACTACGCACATCCATTTTACACCAACGAAAATGTGGCATAAATCCCAGCACATAGATTTAGGCGCAATGGGCCGTATTCTAGAACGCCCACGAAATGCCCATTTCCCTGCCCATAACCATGCCCCTTTTTGCCTGTGTGCATTAGAAGTTTGGTGCACTTTGTTACAGAATACGCATAGCGAGTTGTGCGTGTAAATTTAGTGCTCATTATTGCTTGTTAAGTGCTGTTATCAGCGCTCATTAGCTTGTTAAGCTTGTAAAGTTACATGCGTAGTTATAGAATCCGCTTGGATTTCGGTGCGGATCACTAGGCACGCTTTATAGAATCTGGGGGTAAGTGCTTTATTTGGACATGTCTAGATTTTAGTCACCATTTACCAGGGGCATAGCTATCCAATTTCGGCTCAGGCCCGCCCACCCAAGCGCACACACTGCAGCAGCCTTTTTTCACATGTTTTCTACTGTGTGAGTCATTGCGTAGCGTACCAAGGCAGACGGCACCCGCTCAGCTGATCTCCAGGCTGCAGCCCACCTACCTTTCGGGTTTGCAGAGGCAGACTCGGCAGTCGGCACTGAAATGCAGGTCGCGTCGTGCAGCTTGTTGTTCCATCCTACGCGGTATGACCGTATGATGTGGCTGTGCGCGGCGGCGTGCTCAGCCTCGCTCTCGCTCCGCTCCATCCGCTCCAGTGTCTAGCAGCAGCGGTTCAGGAACAGTGCTGTCGGCTGCCCAAGAAGTAAGCTCGTTTGGCGGGAAGGAGGTCTTCAACTGGCGGGGCTTGGGGATACCCGTCAGCTCAGGTATTCCATTTGCTTTGAGAGGGAGAGAGAGAGGGCATTGGGAGGGCAGGCGGAAGTTAAATCTGGGATTTACTTTGGGAGAGTGGAGGCAGCAGCAGCAGACATGAAATTTTTGGCCCACCCACTTTGATCTCTGGCACACCCTAAGTTGCCTGTCTGGCTACGTTACTGCCATTTACAGAATCTGGCCCTAACTGGGTAAAAAAAAATCACAGTACTACTCCAACTCCGTCCCCGGATTGAACCACCCCAGCACTAGCCAGATAGTGTTCTGTTGGTTGCACTGAAGTTTCTTCAGCACTGTGCAGTTAAGCGCCACTGAAAATCCAGGGATGACCTGCTCACCACGATGTAACCAGACAAGATCATCATTTTAAATATCTACTCCGTTATTAAGCTGTGAGGAGCTCAATTTTTGAATGAGAAATAGGGGTTTCCATATTTGTAAAACAAGTTGCACATTCAGGTATGTCTGTCGAGTGATCTTCCACAGACTCCGAATGTCTGTTGGCCATTACAGCAGAGAAAACATTTTCCTTGACAGTAAAATCCAGACAGCCAAGTCCTTCTACCTTCAGATCTCTTCCGCAGCACCCTACTTTAGTTTGGATTCAGCTTTAACAGTTTGGCATTTCCTGGCCTCCGAATATCTCTCTGATTTGTTGACATTTCTTTTGTCCACTTGGTAACTGGAGATGTTTTGAAGCTGCCCCCCCTCCCTTTGCACGCTTTCGTCTCATCTTATGTCTCTTGCATTAGGGCTTTTAGTAAACCTGCTACAAAAATTATGGAATACGATACGTAGGATGATTTGGCATGCTCATTTGTAAGCTTTAAAGAAAAGCGAAAATGTTTCTGCGTTTCTTTTGAGTGCAATATCCCTGACCTCTTAAACAGTTTACATCTATATTAGAGGTTTTCTTGCTGTTTGTAGAAAAAAAACTAAGGGGCCCTTTTACTAAGCCGTGTAAGCGTCTACATGCGCCCAACGCATGCCAAATGGAGTTACCGCACAGCTATTGCGTGGCTCTTGCGGTAATTTCATTTTGGCGCGCGTCCGATATGCGAGTCTGAAAATAATTGGGCGCGCGTATTGGACGAGCGCCAAGTGGCATTTGACGCACATAGGTCATTACTGCCCGGTTACCGTGTGAGACTTTAACATTAGGTCAATGGCTGGAGGTAAGGTCTCGGACCCAAAATGGACATGCGGCAATTTTTATTTAGCCGCAAGTCCATTTTCGGCAAAAATTTTAGAAAGGCATTTTTTTTTTGCAGGTGCGCTGAAAAATGATTCTGCGTGCGCCCAAAACACGCGCCTACGCTAGCGCACCTTAGTTAAAAGGACCCCTAAGAAATTCATTGAATGTGTCCTGTGCCTTATTTTTCTAAACACAACCCAAAGTGTTTTTTTGGAAACGTACCGTATGTGAGTTAAAAATATATGTCTCCTTTATAAGTCATCAGGAATAATTCATACATAACAGCTGTGTGTGGTTGAGTATATGCTGTCTGGCCTTATAAATTAGTAAGTCGTAAATCCATTGCTGCGCCAATCATCGGTAACGTTCATAAATGTGAAGTGATAATTGCGAAATGGGAGGCCTTTTTCCTCCAATCACTAAGTTATTTTTACTTAAACAAGTGAATTTACCCTGTGCACTTGGTTGTTAAAGTGTTAACTTATATTATTTTTGGAAGGTTTTTGCCCTTGATTGAATATAATATATTTACACACGCATATATTGGCCCTGTAAGAGGTAAGGTGTTGCTGTATTACGGATAATGTAGCTGTCATTAGCAAACCCTTAGTCTTGCAGAGAAAAAGCTATTTTTGTTGTAAATCACTCTTACATAATCCTTGCCTTAAAAGGAGCCCCTCTTCCCTGAGAATAAGGCAGGTGGTCAAAGACGAAAAAATGGCAAGCATTTATCCCCCAGGCTGCACTGGCAAGTTGATAGTATGCTGGGGAAAATCAGAAAGCATCTATTGAGCTAAGCCAACCGTGAGCTAACCAGACTATCCAATCTTAGCTCCAGCACTGAGAGAAAACCTGGAATTAAGACCACAAAACTCTACCACAACAGTGTGGAGTTTTTTCTCTTCTTATGAAAGGACCCTGTGTTGTAATTTTACTGGAACAGTAACACAATTATGCAAGAAATATATTAGTGTGTCAATGATATCAAACTGATGTCTACCAGGCAGAATGTGTTTCTTTTGCTAATCAACATTTGTCCTATATTTGACCTTTAACTTGTGTCCCTGCTATTGCTGTTTCTAGAGGACACCGAGAAAATTGCTTAAAAGTTGGTCTTGTGATCTTATGCTTTTTATTTTTTTCTAAATATATATTGGTTATAAGTACATAAGTAATGCCACACTGGGAAAAAACCAAGGGTCCATCGAGTCCAGCATCCTGTCCACGACAGCGGCCAATCCAGGCCAAGGGCACCTGGAGAGCTTCCCAAACGTACAAACATTCTATACATGTTATTCCTGGAATTGTGCAGTTTTCCCAAGTCCATTTAGTAGCAGTTTATGGATTTGTCCTTTAGGAAACCGTCTAACCCCTTTTTAAACTCTGCCAAGCTAACCGCCTTCACCACGTTCTCCGGCAACGAATTCCAGAGTTTAATTACGCGTTGGGTGAAGAAAAATTTTCTCCGATTTGTTTTAAATTTACTACACTGTAGTTTCATCGCATGCCCCCTAGTCCTAGTATTTTTGGAAAGCGTGAACAGACGCTTCACATCCACCCGTTCCACTCCACTCATTATTTTATATACCTCTATCATGTCTCCCCTCAGCCGTCTCTTCTCCAAGCTGAAAAGCTCTAGCCTCCTTGGTCTTTCTTTATAGGGAAGTCGTCCCATCCCCGCTATCATTTTAGTTGCCCTTCGCTGCACCTTTTCCAATTCTACTTGCTACTTATGATATGATTTTGAACTTTGATTTTAAGTTCTCAATCTAAAGCTGCCCTAAAAACATTTCAGCAGGGTTTTGCCAGTTAGATTTGTTAATGGCAGACAGTCCGGCTCAGTCATGACCATTGGGGAGGGTCCTAGGGTGGGCAGAAACGGTTTCTTTTCTTGTTTTCTTTACTTTCCTATTATGATGTTCTTTTAGCTCTTTACGTTGTTTTAATTTATGTTAATAATTTAATCAGCTCTGTTGTATTCTTACAAAGAACAGACTATTAAGCGCAATAAACCATAATAACTTTTGTAAAACGGCACCAATAAAACCCTAATCTTCAAGATATCAGAAACTGCTGAATAGGATGAAAAGATAATTGATTGAGTATACAGTAATATCTCGGTTTTCGTTGACTTCGGTTATCGTCGTTTCGGTTTTCGTCGATTTTTTCCGCAAAAATTTTGTCTCGGATTTCGTCGGTTGCCTCGGATTTCAGCGGCGTGCCCACATGACCTCGCTGCTAATTTTGCGAAAACAAAGGGCGACCCACGCGCTCTCCTGCTCAGTGTGGCGTTGTTTCTCGTTGTGTGAGCATCACCCCGCACGTCTAGCCAAATAATTCCATATGGAAATAATTGCCTCGGTTTTCGTCGGTTTCGGATTTCGCCGACTGTTTTCGGACGGATTATCGACGAAAACCGAGGTATCACTTTATATGTATCCCTGTTTTTGCCTGGGTAAGCATCATGTGGGTATCTTAATAAAAAATTGGGCAGTTTCTTGGTAGATCAGATCTGGGACCAGTTTTGCCGGGGAGGCCACTGGCACAAAAAAATCCACTTACTCCACACTCCCCCAGGCAAGAAATGGGAGTTCAGAACTTATTACAGCCGGGCAGGGGCGTAGCCAGACTTCGGCAGGAGGGGGTCCAGATTCCGAGGTGAGGGGACACATTTTAGTCCCCACCCCGGCGCCACCACCACCACCACCACCAACAACAACTTTACATAAGACCCCCCCTGCCGATGACTCTCTTGACCCCCCTCCCGCCGCCAATCCGCCGTCGTCTACCTTTGCTGGTAGGGGACCCCAACCCCCGCCAGCCGAGGGCTTTGTTCTGTTTCTGAGTCTGACATCCTGCCCCTTTGTACGTGCAGGACGTCAGACTCAGAAACAGAACGAAGCCTTGCGCCGGAAGAAGAGGACCTCAGCTGGCAGGGGTTGGGGGTCCCCCACCAGCAAAGGTAGGCAACGGTGGGTTGGCGGCGGGAGGGTGGAGTCGAGAGGGTCATTGGCAGGGGGGTCCAGGGCCAAATCTATAGAGGCCCAGGCCCCCGTGGCCCCATGTAGCTACGCCACTGCTGCCGGGTAAGCACCACGCGGTAGAAAATAGAAAATATTTTCTACCGCGTGTTTTGAGCACGTATCAAAAATAGTATTACCACCCGGGGCACGTGGTAGCCGGCTGGTAGTTGCCAATTTGACGCAGGTTGGATGCTCGTAGGTGCCTTCGCATCTTAGTAAAAGGGCCCCTCAATTATCGAGGATAGAAAATTGTCAGAAAGCAGAAATGGAGCATTATGGGAGCCCATCAAAAATAGCATTTGCTAAATAAAGTCATCAAAATATTTGGATACATTTTATTGGGCTAAACAGTTTAAGCTTTTGGAGTTACTTCCAGGGCTTTGGAGTCCTCTATTTTTCTACTCTCTGACTTTTTTTTTGTACTGGATCAGTATTGGCAAATATAACTGATATTTACCAGTACTTTAGGCCCAGGACAAAAAAAAATATCTATCTATGTACAAAATGATACATTTGCCATATACTATAATGTAAGTTTTTATTTTGAAGCTGGAGTCGGATCGGTACATTTTTACCGACGTGGACTCTGACTCCACGACTCCACCTCCAATTCCACAGCCCTGGTAACTTAAGTCCCTTCCTCAGACAATATCGTTTGTATTTGGGGAGGGGAAGTATTTATCCAGCAACAGCCAACGTTTTGTTAAATGCATTGGGCCTGCACATTCGGTGTCCAGCACCTATCCTGGTACCTGCACTGAATATTTGGAAACAAGGCAGCTGCTCGGAGGTACCAGGGTACCATTAATATTCAACAGTGGTACCCAGATAGCTTTCCACTTAAATTAGGCTGACATTTTTGCCATCTTAAGTTAACCGGATACTTTTCCAGGCACCAGTGTTGAATACCAGCCATAAGAACGTAAGAATAGCCATACTGGGTCAGACTAGTGGTCCATCTAGCCCAGTATCCTGCTTCCAACAGTGGCCAATCCAGGTCACAAGTACCTGGCAGAAACCCAAAGAGTAGTAACATTCCATGTAGAACCCCAAAGAGTAGCAAGATTCTAGAATTCTAAAGAATAACAAGATTCCATGCAGAATCCCAAAGAACAGCAAGATTCCAGAATCCCAAAGAGTAATAAGATTCCATACAGCATCACACACGAATACCAAGATTCCATGCTACCAATCCCAGGGGAAGCAGTAGCTTCCCCATGTCTGTCTCAATAGCAGATGATGTACTTTCCCTCCAGGAACTTCTTCAAACCTTTTTAAACCCAGATACACTAACTGCTGTTACTACATCATTCGGCAACGAGTTCCTGAGCTTAACTCCTATTTCCTCCTATTTGTTTTTAAACTGTTTCCATGTAATTTCATTGAATGTCCCCTAGTCTTTCTACTTTTTGAAACAGGAAAAAAAAACGATTCACTTCTTTAAAAAATATTTTTATTGAGATTTTCAAAAATACAACAAACAAGAGAAAAAACCCCCCCAAAACAACAACTTATACTATACAAAACAATGTTATACATTAAGTTGAGAACAAACATTAGGCAATACAATTAGACAGCTGATGACAGAAAGAGTTCGAGAGTTTTCCATTTCTGAGAACCATAATGAGACCCAGGGATATTGTTCACGGAAAGTTGCTCATATTTCTTGTACAGTAAGACCCAATTCCATCAAAGAATGACATTGACTGGAGAGTTGTCTTTCCAATGCGATATTATTAATTTCAACGCAATAGAGACCAAGAAGTCAAAAAGCAGTTTGTCGCTCTCTGCAAATATAAATGGGGTGCAAATTGACTTCCAGATTACATACTTTGGTACAAAAGAGTCCTGAAACCCCCACATCCTTTGCAACGTATCCCAAACATCTGCCCAGAACAATACCAGATTAGGACATTCTAGCAAAAGATTCGTAAGAGTTCCTGTGGTTTGTTTACCCGATCTACACCACTCAGGATTTCATAGACCCCAATCATATCCCTCCTCAGCCATCTCTTTTCCAAGCTGAAGAGCCCTAACCCCCTTAGCCTTTCCTCATATGGGAGGAGTTCCATCCCCTTTATCATTTTGGTCGCTCTTCTTTGAACCTTTTCTGATTCCGCTATATCTTTTTTTGAGATACGGCGACTAGAATTGAACACAATACTCGTAGTGAGGTCGCATCATGGAGCAATACAGAGGCGTTATAGTATTCTCGGTCTTATTTACTATCCCTTTCCTAATTATTCCTAGCATCTTGTTTACTTTTTTGGCTTCCACCGCACACTGCCCTGGCATTATCTGGTTATGTGCAGCTGAAAATCTGGGTAAGAACCAGCCAGTGCTAACTTGACTAGGTAAATGCTTCTCCTACCTGGTCAAGCATTGCTGAATATTGAGCCTTTGGTAGCCCTAGTACAGGGTTGTTGATTTTCCTTTAACACATTTTTCTCTTTGGGAAGTAGAATTCCAATATAAAGCATTTTTCTACATTTTAGATCAACAAATGAAATTAGCCTAATCGAAATGTCTATGAACAACTTGAACTGGTGGGCTCTTTAATTTTGTTGCCTCTGGGCAGCTGGCCTTTGACCTGCAAGTCCTGACCTTGCGTTGGGTCAGAGGCATCTGAAAAAGAGGTTTAGAGGAAAATGAAGCAGTGGTTGTGTTATTTGAGGAAAACTGCAAAGCCCTTGTAGCAACCGAAATTCTAAATTTCACTGTGATGTAAAGAAGTCTCTTTTTTAAGCCGGTAGCCTAGATCCCTTCCTATGTATTCCTCCGTCCTTCACCACTGGAATGTTCTAGCATCTCAGTCTTGTGCACTCCCAATTTAATCTTCAATAGTTGGCAGCACAGCACATTGCAATGCCACTGTGGAACATTAAAATCACACATGATCCTTCAAATACTGGCAAAACGCTACGGGGGCAATTCTTTAAAGGCATCAAAGTGCAGCAGACTGAGCGTAAATTCTATAATGGTGTCTGGGTACCCAAATTCCATTAAAGAATACAAGCGAAGGGCGATATTATGTGCTGAGATTTAGACATGCCCACTTACGCCATGTCTATGGCAGACGTAAATGCACGCATAAAGGTTTGATACGCCTACGTCCCTCCCATGTGCCTCTACATGAAAGCTATTGAAGTGCTCTACATTCAGGTACAGTAGGTATTTTTCTGTTCCTGGAGAGCTCACAATTACAAAATAAAAGTGCTAGAGTGGGACGTGACCCTGGGTCCCTTGGTTTACAGTCCACTGCACCGAGCACTAGGCTGACCCTCTGCTTGGTACCATGCCCTTGCCCTCCCATGGCCACGCCCCCTTTGGAGTTACATGTGCTAAAATTTAGACACACGTTATAGAATAGGGTGCAGGGCATATTTGCACCTAAACCCTAATTACAGATAATTAGGTGCTTGTTAACTCCAATAATTGATTATTAGCACTTAATTGACTAATTAGTTTATGTACAGATTTGGGATCTGTGCCAATTTGGGCAGTCTATAAAAAATCTGGGGGGACTGTTTCCAAAATTAGTTTCAGTGAATGTTGAGCAGTACAGCTATCAACGACCACTTGATTAGACAACGCAATGAATACAGTTGAATTTCTGGTTGATGTTTATTCTAGCGTTATTTTTCCATAGATCTCAGTGGATTACACCTTCCAGTACTTATGACAACAATTTTAAGACACTGCATCATGCTTTTTTATAATCTAGCCCAGTGTGTTTCGGGATTATTGCTCAATGTACTATACTGAAAATTGGACAACCCTACGTATGCCGGAAGAGTTTGGGAAAGGAAGATGTATCTTGGTTACTGTAACATTATGTGGTTTTCCTAGTCTGTGATGACTCTTATTGTCTGAGGGTGATGACAGAATCAGCATGGCATCATTATGTGATGTTGTAACTGGGAAGATAGTGATGGTCCTTCATGCTTTATTCATTCAAGCCAAGCCTTCAAGAGATGTAGCAATCGACTTTGTGAGCTGGAGGATATGTACTTTCCCATTAATCAAATTACTGTACCTCTGTATCATAATTGGGGCAAAAGTAACAGGTAACATTACTCCATCTAATTTGGTGACACTATGAATATATCATACAGTAATAAAAAAAATACTTTCTAGTGAAAGATACCACTCTAGTTGGGTTCTGAACATATCTCTCTGATCTGCTGACATTTCTTTTTTCTGCTTGACCATAATAGACAACCTAATTCAGGTGTCAGGATTTACACCAAGTAAAACACGACGTAAATGGCTGCAACTAAATATGGTCACATGGATAGCCGATCGGCATATTCTATATAACGCTTGGAAACTTAAGCCTATTCTATAAAATTTAGCATACTTTAAAGAATACACCTAGGTGTTTTTTTTCCACGCAGAATTTTCAGACACCATATATAAAATCTAGCTCTTTGTGCCCAAGCACTTATGTCTGTCAAAGGCTGGTGTAAATGTTGACGCTGAACTGATGGCCGTTAGATGCGCAAATGTTGCTATTCTATAGCATCACACCTCATTTCTGGGAACACCCCTGACCAACCCATGCCCTTCTGTGGCCAAACCCCCGTTTGAGTTGAGTGCAATGAAATTTAGGCGCAGGACAGAACCACATGTAACTCCTAATTCTGCCAATTAAGTGCTCGATAACACCAATAATGATTGCAAGCGCCTAACTGACTAATAAGTTTATGTGCCCAAATTCAGGTGACCTATAAGGATTCCGTGGGATGGTACACACTCTTTCAAAAGAGTGTGCATTATTATCGGCAAATAAAGCCCAAGTTTTAGGGCAGTGTAGCATGTTTAGGTATTGATTTGTTTAATGAATGTATGACTTGTCTAGTTGTCACAGTCAAGGTGAGTATAGCGTATGACAGTTTCTCTCACTCTTCTCTTCCATGAGAACTTTTCCCCCCATTGTCCTAAAATGTACAGTTTATATGCTACTAAGCAACTCCTGCATTGCCTTAAGGTTGCATATTTTTATGGCATAAGGCTTGTCACGGCAGGGAAGCTCAGGGTGTAACTTAGGCTCCCTCCTGGAAACCAGCAGCCCTTGGGTAGCCCCGTAGAGTTCTGTCTAAGAATTTTAACCTTGCTCTCAATCAAGAAAGACTACAAGCCCACCTCTTTGCTACTGCTTTCGACTCCTAACCATGACTCTCTTACTCAACACCCTCACTTATCACCCCTACCACTGCAATTTCCCAACCCCTAGCTGTCTGTTCATCTGTCCAATTTAGATTGTAAGCTCTGTTGAGCAGGGACTGTCTTTTCATGTTAATTTGTACAGCGCTGCATAAGTCTAGTAGCGCTATAGAAATGTTTAATAGTAGTAGTAGTAGTAGTAGTAGTGGATGAACACTAACTCCCACACAAATATAACAGTGTAAAGAGGGTGGGAAGTGGACCAATGACTCCAGGGAAACGGGATATAGGATTTTGAAGTACCACTTTATTCAATGACTCGGTTTCCTGTAAATTGTGGTCTGAATAAAATATGGACCATTAGAATCACTTTTTGGATTTAAATATCTCTAAAGGTCCATATTTTTTTCAGACCACAATTTATAGGAAACCGAGTTATTGAATAAAGTGGTACTTCGAAATCCTGTATCCCGTTTCCCTGGAGTCATTTGGTCCACTTCCCACTCTCTTTACACTTGCATTTGTATCCCACATTTTCTCACCTATTTGCAGGCTCAATGTGGCTTACAATTTCCGTCATGACTTATGCCATGTCAGAGTACAGATACAATTGGTAATATATAGAGAAACATGGATGATATAGAGGGGCATAATTGAACGAAAACGTCTATCTCCATGGGCGTTTATCTCCGAGAACGGGTCCGTGAAGGGGCGGACCGAACCGTATTTTCGAAAAAAATAGACGTCCATGTTTTATTCGACAATTTGTGAGCTGGGCGTTTTGTTTTTCAGTGATAATAGAAAATGAAAGCGCCCAGCTCAAAAACGAATAAATCCAAGGCATTTGTTCGTGGGAGGGGCCAGGATTCGTAGTGCACTGGTCCCCCTCACATGCCAGGACACCAACCGGGCACCCTAGGGGGCACTTTTACAAAAAAAAAAAAAAAGGTAAAAGAGCTCCCAGGTGCATAGCACCCTTCCCTTGGGTGTTGAGCCCCCCAAATCCCCCTCAAAACCCACCGCCCACAAGTCTACACCATTACTATAGCCCTAAGGGGTGAAGGGGGCACTTACATGTGGGTACAGTGGGTTTGGGGGGCGGTGTGGAGGGCTCTCATTTACCAGCACAAGTGTAACAGGTGGGGGGGGGATGGGCCTGGGTCTACCTGCCTGACGTCCACTGCACCCCCTAATAACTGCTCCAGTGACCTGCATACTGCTGCCAGGGAGGTGGGTATGACATTTGAGGGTGAACATAAAAAGTTGTGAAACGGCATATTTTTGTGGTGGGAGGGGGTTTGTCACCACTGGGGGAGTCAGGGGAGGTCATCCCCGACTCCCTCCAGTGGTCATCTGGTCATTTAGGGCACTTTTTGGGGCCCTATTCGTGGAAAAACAGGGTCCAGGAAAAGTGCCCTAAATTCTCGCTAAAAACGCATATTTTTTTTCCATTATCGGCGAAAGGCGCCTATCTCTGATCGGCCAATAACCACGCCCCAGTTCCACCTTCACCACGCCTTTGACACGCCCCCATCAACTTTGTCCGCATCCGCGACAGAGTGCAGTTGAAAACGTCCAAATTCGGCTTTTGATTATACCGCTTTATTCGTTTTTGTGAGATAAACGTCTATCTCCCAATTTGGGTCGCAATATAGGCGTTTTTCTTTTTCAATTATAAGCTGGATAATGAACAATCAGGTAAAAAAAAAAGGGGAGAATATGCAAGTTGGTTATCTAAACTAATATTTCTGTTTAGTATCTTGGCACATGAATTCTGAGATTTCTGCTCCTTATTTTCACTCCAATTTCTTACTATTGGTCATCTGGGGCAGAGTGGGTTGCCTATCATTTCCAGTAAGACTGCTTCTGCCCCCTTCCCTTCCCGCCAACTCATTGCCTATTATTCCAGTTTAGACTATAATATTCTACAGTTGATACAAAATCATCCTCTTAGCCTCTGGTTCTATAACAAAGACCTAGTAATGAAAGAACTCTCCTTCCCAAATTAGCCAAACCCGTATCCCTGATACAATGTAGCATGCTTAATTTTAATATTGCTTGTAATGCCACCCATATGAATTCCTTTCCTCCTTCACCCCTGTACTGCTTAGGTGTGAGAAAGTCAGTGCATTTTGTCTAGCAAAAAAGCTGTTGTTACTCAAATGCCAGGCCACCCTTCAGGGGTGGAGTGATCATTGAGGGACCCACCCTACAATAGCCAGGTCCCCTGCAACCAGTCATAGAGTCTATGACAAGGTAGAATTTGTATGTAGAACCTGAGCTCTTTCATTAAAATACAAGAACCATGGGTAAAGTTTAGCAGACAGTGGAAAAGGTGCCGGTACTCAGTACCCCTAAGTACCCCCTCAAAAAAAGCCCTGGAGAAAGTTGAATACATTGTAAGAACGTTGTGAGTTGCCGAATGCCTGTAGCTGGTATGTTCTGAAGATATTCAAGCTGTCGTGGAACTAAAATGCATAGAAATAGTTTCATGGTCCAGTATGAATCACTGCAACGCTAACATCTGCCTAGCTTCGGCTAGGTATGGTACAGATGCTGCATTTCTGGACTCTTGACAGCAAGCTTCTCCAGTTTCTACAAATTCACTGAAAACATGCCCTCTACCTTGCAGTGCTGTATGGGCCTCACATAATGCTGAAAACTGATTCCGTTGTTGGGAAGACAATATGCCTGTAAATAATGTACTTGGGGGTGGTATCTTTCTTCCTGCTGCCGTCTTGTACAGAGGAATTTTGTTACAGGCACTCAAGCAGCTCAGTTCAGGTTTCATTGTTCTGGGTGGTTCCTGTAAATGTTCTAGTGTAAGGAATCTCATGCCCATGAAAGCTGTTTTTTTTTTTTTTTTTAATTATTGCAGAAGAGTCCATAACAGGTTCTAACCCTGGAACCTTATCTCTGCACAAAATCCTTTCCACTGTTTGCCTTTAAGATGGGCTCTAAGCAAGATGCCCTTACAGTAAAAGCTTGAGACCTGCTGCGTTGTGCATTGTTCTCTATTTGTCTCACCTGTACTATTCAGCACCTGCCTATGGGGGGGTCAGAGTTATAGGGGTGAAGCGGGATCATTAAAGGTGGAGGGGGCAAAGGGTGGGAGGAACAGCTGCTCATGTCACCACCAAGATAAGTGTAAAGAGATTAATAGTTATTTAAAGAGTGAACAGGACTATGACATGTATCTGGGGAATGCAATGTATAACTGGACTGGAACTGGTATGCCAGTGCTAACATTTAGACAGATGTCCACTGGATTGATTGGAATGGTAAGGATTCATTTTAGCTTAAAAGAATTCTTAAAGATTAATAAAAAAACATTGAGACTTCTTTAATTTTGGATGAGAACTCACTGCTTAATAATGCCCTAGGTCTGACTTGGACTGTTGTGCATTTTCTACTCAGGTAGAATGTTGCTTGAAAGTTTGAAAGATTCATGTGTCGATTTGAAAATGCCATCTATTTATCCATTTTTCCACCCCCTACTTTACCACTCCCTGGGGGCTCCTCCTCCCCAAGTGGCTAAACATAGAACCTCTGTGGTACAATGCACACTTTTTTAGCCATATTAAGGGAGAACAATTTTCAGACAGTTCATTTACTCTAGTAAAATGCTTTTTAGCTGCAAAAATCTCTTTGAAAATTGCCGACTCCCATTTATCAGACTATCTTGCTTATTTTCGAAAGAGAAGGGCGGCCATCTTCTGACACAAATCGGGAGATGGCCGGCCTTCTCCTAAGCCCGGCCAAATCGGTATAATCGAAAGCCAATTTTGGCCGGCTTCAACTGCTTTCCGTCGCGGGGCTGGCCAAAGTTCAAGGGGGCGTGTCGGCAGTGTATCGAAGGCGGGACGGGGCATGGTTAAGAGATGGCCGGCTTTGGTGGATAATGGAAAAAAGAAGGCCGGCTCTGACAAGCATTTGGCCGACTTTACTTGGTCCTTTTTTGTTCACGACCAAGCCTTGAAAAGGTGCCCGAACTGACCAGATGACCACCGGAGGGAATCGGGGATCACCTCCCCTTACTCCCCCAGTGGTCACCAACCCCCTCCCACCCAAAAAAAAAAAAAATTAAAACATTTTTTTGCCAGCCTCTATGCCAGCCTCAAATGTCATACCCAGCTCCATCACAGCACTATGCAGGTCCCTGGAGCAGTTTTAGTGGGTACTGCAGTGCACTTTAGGCAGGCGGACCCAGGCCCATCACCCCTACCTGTTACACTTGTGGTGGTAAATGGGAGCCCTCCAAAACCCACCAGAAACCCACTGTACCCACATCTAGGTGGCCCCCCTTCATCCCTAAGGGCTATGGTAGTGGTATACAGTTGTGGGGAGTGGGTGTTGGGGGGTTTGGGGGGCTCAGCAACCAAGGTAATGGAGCTATGCACCTGGGATCAATTTGTGAAGTCCACTGCAGTGCCCCCTAGGGTGCCCGGTTGGTGTCCTGGCATGTGAGGGGGACCGGTGCACTACAAATGCTGGCTCCTCCCACGATCAAATGGCTTGGATTTGGCTGGGTTTGAGATGGCCGCCATTAGTTTCCATTATCGGCGAAAACCAATGTCGGCCATCTCTAACGCCGGCGATCTCTAAGGGCGGCTCAAATGTTGAGATTTGGCTGGCCCCGACCATATTATCGAAATGAAAGATGGCCGGCCATCTTGTTTTGATAATACGGTTGGGTACGCCGCTTAACGGGGCCGTCATTAGAGATGGCCACCCTTGTAGATGGCCGGCCCCCGTTCAATAATGACCCTCTAAATTTCCTATTCGGATTTGGGACGTTTAGCACAAAACGATGTCATAGCGAAAATGCCCCTCCACATCAATCAAGTTTGGTCCAAAAGTCTTTCTCAGACTCGTCTACAAGACAATCGTCTAGTTAGTGTTACGTAGTCAGAGACACTGAACCACCTCCAAGACAGTAAAGCACCTGTAAATTTCACATCCATAATTACTGTATAATCATTGAGTGTTCTTGAAAATATTACAGGCTGCAATGGAATGATTCATCTACAATTCTACAGCACGATGTAAACTTCCAAACAATAAGACCCCTCTTTCCTAATGCTTACTGCATGATGACGCTGTTATTGCATGTTATCTGCTGCAAAGCCTGTTGCACAAAATAGGTCATGCAGCAGATAACGTGTGATAATGCTCTTATTGCATACCACGTATTAGTAAATAGGGGACTACATCAGCTGAGGTATGTCAGCCAATGACTGCATATACTTTGTCGATTTCAAACCTAGAACTTGCTTTGAGGAGTCTATGATACGATGCTTTTTCTTCCTCATTCACCCATCCTGTTAGAATATCAGTGAAATGCTTTGATGTCCCCATGCATACCCCCACCCTCCCACTCTGTCAGACTGTCAAAGTAATGCTTTGATGTTTCTCTTATATATACTATCTGCTACCACATTTGCTTATTTCCGATTTGAGGAAGAAGGGCAACCTTCGAGAGTTAATCAAGAAATGTATTAAGTTATGTCCAATAAAAAAGGTATCATCTTATTTTCTTTTCCATGTTTTATTTTGTTTCATTTCTATTGATAACCTTTAAGAGTGGACTAACACAGCTACCACACCTCTCTTCCTCATTCGGGAACTGCTCAAACTGGCTATATTGCTTTGGCTTCTAGCTTTTCTGCCCATTATACTGTAAATTATATGCTAATCTCCCTGTGAGGATTCCCATCATATAGAAGAATAAGACAGGGTGTGCCCTACAAGTGTATTGTAAAATACCTCCTCTTCACATCTGCCATACGGTGAAATGCTCTGAAGATCAATCCTCTTTGGCACCACGGAACGGCAATGCGTGTTTTGGCTGAACACGTGGCCTTGCAGATAACTCGACTGCTTCCGTCTTACAATCTTGCATTTTTGTTTGCTTTCATGGTTGTCATAGTAAACATGGGTAGTTTAATACTATTACTTCCTGAGGGGAGAATCATTACCTGGTGATTTGGCAAGATGGGTGACCCTGTGGTCAGTAGGAAAAGATTCTGGACTTGATGGAGATAAGAAATTGTAGAGGTGCTTAGGGACAGGAAAGGAAGGCAGTTTGGAAGCTCGCAACTTTTTTCAGTTACATTCAGGTACACTGGGTATTTCCCTGTCCCCGGACGGCTCACAGTCTAAAAGGGTTTACATAAGTGCACAATATAGCAGCCTTTATGCAAGTAAGTGCACTGGGGGAAATTCTATGATGCTGAACATTAGACTCTGTGGAGGAGATTCTATATATGGTGCCTAAAAAATCAGTGCTGACTAAGTGTATTCTATAATTAGCACTTAGTTTTAGGTGCTGATTATAGAATATGCTTAGTTGATATTTCAGTGCCGATATCTGCGCACATCCATTTACGCCAACGAGAACCTGGTGTAAATCTCAGCACATAGATTTAGGTGCACTGGACCATATTCTATAACTAGGCGCCTAAATTTTGCCCATGAAATGCCCATTTCCCCCGCCCGTAACCAGGGGCGTAGCTACGTGGGGCCATGGGGGCCTGAGCCCCCGTAGATTTGGCCCTGGACCCCCCTGCCGACAACCCTCTCGACCCCTCTCCCGCCGCCAACCCGCCGTCAACCCGCCATCGCCTATCTTTGCTGGCAGGGGACCCCAACCCCCGCCAGCCGAGGTCCTCTTCTTCCTACGTTCTGTTTCTGAGTCTGACGTCCTGCGCGTACAACGTGCAGGACGTCAGACTCAGAAACAGAATGAAGGAAGAAGAGGACCTTGGCTGGCGGGGGTTGGGGTCCCCCGCCAGCAAAGATAGGCGGCGGCGGGAGGGGGGTGGAGAGGGTTGTCGGCAGGGGGGGATCAAAGTTGTTGTTGGTGGTGGTGGCGGCGGCTGCGGTGGCAGCGGGGAGGTTGGCAATGGTGGGGGGGGGGGGTAAAATGAGCCTCACCTCAAGCTCTAGACTCCCCTCCCGCCGAAGTCTGGCTACGGCCCTGCCCATAACCATGCCCCTTTTTCCTGCGCATGTTAGAAGCTCAGTGCACATCGTTACAGAATATGCTTAGCGAGCTGTGCGCCTAAATTCTAATCAATACCAATTAGTTCTCATTATTGCTTAAGTGCTGTTATCAGCGCTCATTAGCTTAAGTCAAGTCAATTAAATTACGTGCGGTGATATAGAATCCATGCCCATTTTGGTGCCTAAATCTAAGCGCACTATATAGAATCCGTGGGTATGGGCTCGATTCTATATATGGTGCCAAAAAAAGCACCATTCTGTAAGTTGCGTGTAAAGTTAGGGCAGTTTAAAGACTAGTTGCTTATGCCAGGGAATTGCACCTAACTTCAGGCGTGGCCATCTGCACCAAGTGAAACATGGTACAAATTTACACAGCTGTATTCGGTGCGTATCCCCATTATTCTATAACAACGTGCGTTAATTTTAGGAACACCCCCGCTATGCCCATGACCCTCCCATTTCTGCACCCCTTTTTCAGATCATGCTTAAATTTTAGGCATGGATCCCACACCTAAATTTACTCATGTAAATGCCAATTAAATTCAATTACTGCCTATAATTGCTTGTTAAAGACAATTAGTGCTAATTAGCTCGTTATACAATTAAATTGCACATGGAAATTGGATGCATGCCCAAATTTGTGGATACGATTTTTGGCAACTTTTGTAGAATTAGGGGGTATTTCTGTACTGAATTTTCAGCATCAAAAAAGGATTCTAACAGATGCAAAGTGCCGAGATGAGGAAAAAACAGCAGATCTGCATGAAAACACACGCACCCATCTATAGAATGGCACATAAGTGTTTCTGCACAGATCGGCAAAGGGTCATGACCATGGGATTGGCATGGGCGGGCCAGGGGTGTTCCCTTAAACACAGAGTAACATAGCTTAGACTAGTTGGATGCGTACCATGCCATTTCTGTTGTGCAGCAAAGAACAGCAGTAGAGATGTTAAATAAGACTTGAAAGCTACACAGTGCCAGAGCCGGTGGTGGGAAGCGGGGCTGGTGGTTGGGAGGCGGGGATAGTGCTGGGCAGACTTATACGGTCTGTGCCAGAGCCAGTGGTTGGGAGGCGGGGCTGGTGGTTGGGAGGCGGGGATAGTGCTGGGCAGACTTATACGGTCTGTGCCCTGAAGAGCACAGGTACAAATCAAAGTAGGGTATACACAAAAAGTAGCACATATGAGTTTCTTGTTGGGCAGACTGGATGGACCGTGCAGGTCTTTTTCTGCCGTCATCTACTATGTTACTATGTTACTATGTAAGTGATGGCAGATAGAGATCTGAACAGTCCATCCAGTCACATTCCGTTTAGTTTCTATCTTCAAGAACTTCTTTCATTTTGGGTAAGATAGATAGTATTGATATTCTTATCTTCCCCATCTTTAATATGCTCTGCACAGCATATGTTCTAACTTCACACTTTTTAATATGTTTCGCACATTATATGGTCTATTCACACACTCTCGGCTCCCAATTGATTGTTTGCGCACCATTATTATTATCTTAAGACATATTTTACTCCTTTTTGAGGATATTGTACTTTTATCACTGACACTAAGAGGGGCATTTTCGAACGGGGACACCCATCTCTAAGGGCGCCCATCTCTGAGGATGTCCCCGCGAAGGGACGGGGCATCCTGTATTATCAAAACAAGATGGGCGTCCCTCTTTTGTTTCAATGATACGGTCGAGGACGCCCAAATCTCAACATTTAGGTCGACCTAAGAGATGGTCAACCTAAATGTTGAGATGGTCGACCTTAGAGATGGACAACCTTGGTTTTCGCCGATAATGGAAACCAAGGACGCCCATCTCTAAAACGACCACATGCAAGCCTTTTGGTCGTGGGAGGAGCCAGCATTCGTAGTGCACTGGTCCTCCTCACATGTCAGGACACCAACCGGGCACCCTAGGGGGCACTGCAGTGGACTTCACAAATTGATCCCAGGTGTATAGCTCCCTTACCTTTGGTGCTGAGCCCCCCAACTCCCCCCAAAACCCACTCCCCACAACTGTACACCACTACCATAACCCTAAGGGGTGAAGGGGTGGGCACCTACATGTGGGTACAGTGGGTTTCGGGTGGGCTTTGGAGGGCTCACATTTACCACCACAGGTAGGGGGGATGGGCCTAGGCCCACCTGCCTGAAGTGCACTGCACCCTTTAAAAACTGCTCCAGGGACCTGCATACTGTTGTGATGGAGCTGGGTATGACATTTGAGGCTGGCAAAAAAAAATGTTTACAAATTTTTTTTGGGTGGGAGGGGGTTGGTGACCACTGGGGGAGTAAGGGGAGGTGATCCCCGATTCCCTCCGGTGGTCATCTGGTCAGTTCGGGCACCTTTTCAAGGCTTGGTCGTGAACAAAAAAGGACCAAGTAAAGTCGGCCAAATGCTCATCAGAGCTGGCCTTCTTTTTTCCATTATCTGCCGAAGTCGGCCATCTCTTAATCACAGCCCCGTCCCGCCTTCGGTACACTGCCGACACACCCCCGGGAACTTTGGTCGTCCCTGCAACGGAAAGCAGTTGAGGACGCCCAAAATCGGCTATCAATTATGCCGATTTGGGCGACCCTGAGAGAAGGACGCCCATCTCCCGATTTGTGTCGAAAGATGGGCGCCCTTCTTTCAATTATGCCCCTGTAAGTGTATATTATGTATAAAATACACATCATAGTATTGTGTATTACTATAATATAATATAATATAATATATATGTTCACATGTCAATGTCATGTACACACTCTGGGGCCCTTTTACTAAGCTGTGTAGGTGCCTATGCACACCCAACAATTTGGAACTACTGCCTGGGCGGTAATTTCATTTTTTATACGTGTCGGAAAATTTCTGGCACATGGCACTAACTGGGCAGTAATTGGCAGTGTACACATGCTGATGATTATTGCCCAATTAATGCGTGAGAATGATTACCACCCGGTTAACATGTGAGAACTTACCACTAAGTCAATGGGTGGCATTAAGGTCTCAGGCCCAAAATGGACACGCGTCAATTTTTATTTTGCTGCACATCCATTTTTGGCCAAAAAAGCGCCTTTTTTTCAGGTGCGCTGAAAAATGGACCTGCACACATCCAATACACCAGCGCAAGTCATTTTTCAGTACACCTTAGTAAAAGGACCCCTTTGTCGCTTATTGTTAACATAACTACGTTGCATGTAGCTATCATTGTTATATATGTATTGCTTTTATCATTTTCTTTCTTAGTATGTTGTTAGGCACTTTCACACGGTACACACAATTGCATATTATGGCTATGGATAATGGCACCCAGATTTGTATGTATGCAATCATCTCTGTAGTCTCTCAATGTATATGATTTTCTATGTGTTTTCTATGATTTTTATATTATTTATTTATTTATTACATTTGTACCCCACCTTTTCCCACCTATTTGCAGGCTCAATGTGGCTTACATAGTACCGTAAAGGCGTACGCCAGTCGGTTTATAACAAATGCAGGTTATATTGTGGTCGAAATGAGGTAGGTGTGTATCAGGCACCATGAGGATAGAAGGGATGAAGATTGTATATATGTTTTATATTATTTTATATTATGTCTTACCATTAGACCCCTGAGGCAGGTACTGTTGTGCCGAAACACGGCCCATGTCGGGTCTTCAAGAATAAAGTATTCTTGTTTGTCACCGTCTTGGAGGCCCAGTTGTGCTTTTTTCTTTTGTTGTTTGATATGTTAGATCAACATATTTCTTTTCTTTTGCTCCCTTTGCCTATTATATTTTGCATCTAATGGAAACCACTGAGATGGTGCTCTTGACTGGTGGTATATCAAGTCTTAATACACTTGAAACATAATTTTTGATAACTATTGAGAAGAATTTCATTGTAAAGCTTAGGAGGCTTTATCCTTGTTTTCTTTTCGATTCCAAGTTAACACTGAATTTCTTTTCGTTTTTTTCTTCACTTTCTTGTAGCCGCAGTATACAAACTTGGGGCTCTTAAATAGTATGGACCAGCAGATTCAAAATGGATCTTCTTCCACAAGCCCATACAACACTGAGCATGCTCAGAACAGTGTCACAGCACCTTCACCCTATGCACAGCCAAGCTCTACGTTTGATGCTCTCTCCCCTTCTCCAGCCATCCCATCCAACACTGATTATCCCGGACCTCACAGCTTCGATGTATCATTTCAACAGTCCAGCACAGCAAAGTCTGCAACGTGGACGGTAAGGCAACCGGTGTTCTTACAAGCTTCTTGTATAAAGATAGGTACTGAAGGTCTTAGCCCTGTTCATCACATATAGGAAAGCAATGTGTAGAAATAAGTGTTAACCGACAAGCAGGACGTAAGACCTTATGAATGGAAAACAGTTTCTCGGTTGTTGTTTTTTTTCCGTTTTCTATCCTCAGTAGAGCCTCTGTTATACTGTCCATAAAGAGTTATCCCAATTGAACATGAGTGAATTGGGAGATCACTGGTCCAGTTAAAGAAATTGAAATGACTGTGTGCTCCAACGGTGAAAGATGATTAGAAACTAGTGGGAAGGTGTCAGTGGAATGCTTCCTACCGGACAAATCCAATTTGGCAAGCTGACATTCAACTTTTAAAAAAGTAAATCATTTTCATTGAGGGAATTTGCTTTTCAGTTTTATTTTAATGTCCACCAAGTAGGTTTTGCAGTGGATTATTAGATACTTTAATGATCTTCTGAGGCCATCTGGACCTACTTATATTCTCTTCCATTGGGTGCAAAAGTTCCTCCGTTGTTCTCACCTGACATAGATCTCCTTCCCTTTCTCATTAGAGCTTAACTTCATTGTCTAAGGTTATCACATCTCCTTCCCAACTTTTTTTCTCTGTGATTCATTAATATGAACTAAGTTCCTTTGCCTACATTATCTTGCCCCCCCACAAGGTTCTTCATGTCTAACTCTTATAAGTTTATTTCCTGATGTGACCTCATCTGCTTTGATTAACACCTGTCATCTTTTTTTTTCCCTCTCTAAATTTCACTAATAACAGCTTTCAAACTCACCCAACTGGAAGAGTTTCTTCTGCTCTACTGTCATATTAAAATTTAATTGCTTTTTACTCCACCCTTATCAAGAGTCCATAGCTTCAATTTACCATGCAGAATTTTCCATGTGAATGTCTTGGACATTGGAGGGAACAACAGCACGAAAAAGGGAAATTCTATATTCAAAGCATCTGCATTTATCCAACCCTTCGATGCGTAAATATATATAATATTAGCACTTAACATGTGTAAGTGTACATGAAAATGCGAGCGGAGCACCTTCCTGATATCTACAGGAATGTGTGTAACTTACAAAGGGGAAAATTCCATAAATGGTGCTCAAAATTCAGCTCTCAAAAGAATCAGTGCTGAACAATATTCTGTAGCGGGTGTTCCGAGATCAGCGTCCTTTATGGAATATCACACAGTGCAGGCATTTGCGCTCAACTGTGAGTGCGAGGAGTTACGCCAACTGAAACCAGGCATAAATCCCAGTATGCAAGTTGGGTGTGGATCCCTAGAATTCTATAATATTGCGTGCATTTTAAAGGAATGGCCCTGGCCTGCCCATGCCCCTCCCATGGCCACGCCCTCTTCACAGAAACACTTACGCACTATTCTATAAGCGTATTTTCACCTGGAACTGCTGTTTCTGCCCTGTTTAGGCTCCTTGTGTCCTAGAAAGCGCTGAAGTGACGTCTAACATTCAGCACCATATATAGAATTTCTCCTATAATGTAATATAGATGGAGTATGGATAATAGAAGTTAAGTGCATCCCCCGCTGCATTTATGCTAATGCTGGGTTACGCTGGTGCTCTGTACCGGAATCTCTCACACCTCATGACCTTGAGGCACCTAAATGAACATGTCCTGTTGTTGAATTGCCCCTTAAACCTTCTTTCCCCTTTCTCATGGTCACAGTCCATGCTCCTTCCAGAATCTGGTATGCATGAATCCTGAGTCTGGCCACTAGGGGTCATCAGTGTCAGGTGACCACAACATTCCTGGGTCTTTCACAAAGCAGTACATAATACTGTCACATGGCCATTAGTCTGGCTTCTGAAACAACCTTCTAAGTGACATCTAAAAATTAGTTTCAAGGATATCCCGGGCATCACAATGCAATATATTGTGCAGGGATGACTATACTATCCATGATGTGCCATAGGTGTAAGTGCCTATAGGGCCCTTTTACTAAGGTGTGTAGGCACTTATGCGCATCCAATGTGCATCAAATTGGAACTACCACCCGGCTACTACATGCCCTGGGTGGTAATTCCATTTTTGACGCGCATCTAAAATACGCAGTAGAAAATATTTTCTATTTTCTGCCACATGGCGCTTACCCGGCGGTAATCAGCAGGTTACACGCGCTGATGATTATTGCCCGGTTAGAGCGTGAGACCTTACCGCTAAGTCAATGGGTGGCGGTAAGGTCTCAGACCGAAAATGGACGTGTGCTGATTTTAATTTTGCCGTATGTCCATTTTTGGCCACAAAAAAGCGCCTTTTTTCCAGGCACGCTTAAAAATGAACCCGCACGCGTCGAAAACACGTGCATACACAAGCGGGGCCTATCCTTTGTCACGCCTTAGTAAAAGGGCCCCTATTAGGCTTATTTTCGAAAGAGAAGGGCGCCCATCTTTCGACACAAATCGGGAGATGGGTGTCCTTCTCCCAGGGTCGCCCAAATCGGCATAATCGAAAGCCGAATTTGGGCATCCTCAACTGCTTTCCGTCGTGTTGGAAGCGTAGCAAAGGCGGGACTGGGGCGTGCCTAATACATGGGTGTCCTTGACCGATAAAGGAAAAAAGAAGGGTGTCCCTGATGAGCACTTGAGTGACTTTACGTGGTCCATTTTTTCTTACGACCAAGCCTCAAAGAGGTGCGCAAACTGACCAGATGACCACCAGAGGGAATCGGGGATGACTTCCCCTTACTCCCCCAGTGGTCACTAATCCCCTCCCACCCTAAAAAAATTTAAAATATTTTTCTAGCCACTATGTCAGCCTCAAATATCATATTCAGCTCCATGACAGCAGTATGCAGGTCCCAGGAGCAGTTTTAGGGGGTACTGCAGTGCACTTCAGGCAGGTGGTGGACCCAGGCCCATCCCCCCTGCCTGTAACACTTGTGGTGGTAAATGTGAGCCCTCCAAAACCCACCACAAACCCACTGTACCCACATCTAGGTGCCCCCCTTCATCCCTAAGGGCTATGGTAGTGGTGTACAGTTGTGGGTAGTGGGTTTTGGGGGGGGAGTTAGGGGGGCTCAGCACCAAATGTAAGGGAGCTATGCACCTGGGAGCAATTTGTGAAGTCCACTGCAGTGCCCCCTAGGGTGCCCGGTTGGTGTCCTGGCATTTGAGGGGGACCAGTGCACTACGAATGCTGGCTCCTCCCACAACCAAATGGCTTGGATTTGGTCGTTTCTGAGATGGGCGTCCTCGGTTTCCATTATCGCCGAAAATCGTGGACGACCATCTCTAAGGTCGACCTAAATGTTGAGATTTGGGCGTCCCCGACCGTATTATCGAAACGAAAGATGGACGCCCATCTTGTTTCGATAATACGGGTTTCCCCGCCCCTTCGCGGGGACGTCCTGCAAGGACGTCCTCAGGAAAACTTGGGCGCCCTGTTCGATTATGCCCCTCCACATCATTTGATTTAGGAAGCAACCTTATGTTTGATTTTTTAAGTCAGATTTCATAGCAGATCTTTAGAGGTTGAAGGTTAAAATTGGAACCTCTCCCATAATGTATAAAGTTGATAGAATTCTCAGTTCTTACTTGTTATAGGTCAGTTCTTTGCATAATATTTTGGATGACATTGTCTAGGCTTATTAAGTGTGAGAAATCGCTACGAACTGCTGTTGTTCCAAATATTATTCCTTATTTTAGAAAAACACACTGAGCCGATAATACCTTCACTCCTTAACTCCTCGGCAGAGGTGCAAAATGCATGATGCCAAGGAATAAATAGAGACCATTTCTAAAGAATAGATTTTATTGAAAGAAAACAAAGTATATAATTAGTGTGACTGAGAAGTGAGATCCCTGAAATTAAGCTCAATGTGTAGTCAGAGCTCAATGATGGATTTCATATCTTGTGGGATAGTTGCTCTCTCTCAATTCCCACATGAAGAGTCCACAAATTCCCTCCCAGCTACAAGACCAAAACAAGGATTTCAGAAGGTGCTACACCTGGGATTGTTCTCCGCTCAAGGGACATTTATGTGCAGCAGGGTTCCGCCCACTCCTGTTTAACAGCCAGACAGGTTTCCTTATCCTGCAACATGTGTGGCAATCAGCTTTGCCACCAGTAAAACCAGCTGCAGGTAGAACGGTGCTGCGTGTAACCTTGGGAAATGAAGCAAAACAGTAGGTCAGGGTGATCCAGAATTTGCTGTTTACATAGAATCATAAACCGGAAAAGCCGATAAATAGAGTTGTCCATTTTTCTTCTCACAGCAGTACCACAGATGGTTCATGGTCTTGCAGTGTATCTCTGCTTCCATGTAGTCAAATGTCGGGCTTTCAGTTGGGGCTCAGGGGCACAGTAAAAATGAAATCATGTACCATGACTTCTCCAAATTATTTATTTTTTTAATTTATTTATCGCATTTATACCCCACCTTTTCCCACAAGATGCAGGCTCAAAGTGGCTTACAAGAGACTGAAAAGGCTAGTGCAAATCCAGTGAACATACAAATACAATATTAAATAGATAAGTAATCAGAGTAGAGAGAAAGAAAAAGAATAACATATATAACATAGTAGATAACAGCAGAAAAAGACCTGCACGGTCCATCCAGTCTGCCCAACTAGATAAACTTATATGTGCTACTTTTTGTGTATACCTTACCTTGATTTGGACCTGTCCTTTTCAGGGCACAGACCGTGTAAGTCTGCCCAGCACTATCCCCGCCTCCCAACCACCAGCCCCGCCTCCCACCACCGGCTCTGGCACAGACCGTATAAGTCTGCCCAGCACTATCCCCGCCTCCCAACCACCAGCCCCGCCTCCCACCACCGGCTCTGGCACAGACCGTATAAGTCTGCCCAGCACCATCCCCGCCTCCCGCCACTGGTCCAAAATGGTCCATGCAAATGCTGTTAAACACCCGTGCAAGCTCCAGAGGTCGAGGAGGTGTTGACTCGTTGTGATAGATAGCGGCAACCGTCCACTCTGACCCCCAAGACAGGGAGAGCTGCAAATCCATCTCTCTCTCTTAATCTTCATCAGAAACAGCCGACTAGAAAGCGGATACCGTCAAACAAGACAGTTAATGCAGGCGATAGCCAACGCCGGGATCGGCAGTCTAAAAGGAAACAATACCACCACAGCATGCAGCTTTTTCCATAAAGTCTCCCCAACGCGAAGCAGGCTTCAATGCTCAGCAGCCGGTAACAAACAGCGTAGGAGACGATCGCCGTCTGGAGGCCAAGCTGAGACGCCAGCGGCCAGAATGAAAGGCTGGAGAAGAAGTGGGTCAAATGGATACCAGGGACGAGCAGATCAATTAAACTAAGCACTTGGCCAACACAAATCTTCTTGAAGGCCCCTTACTTCAGATATTGCTATGTAGCCCCTGCCCCATCTTCTGATCGGTTACAAGAACTTTTCAAGGAGCTAAAGGGTCATTAACAAAGTAGATCACACTATCTCACCTGGTGGAGATTTCCAAAATTACATAGGTGCCCTTTCACTAAACCATGTAAGCATCTACGCATACCCAACGTGTGCCAAAATTAAATTACTGGACGGCTACCGTGTGGCCCTTGCGGTAATTTCATATTTGGAGTGCCCCCACTACATGCGCCCAAAAAATGGCATTTGGCGTGTGTAGGTCATTACCACCTGGTTACTGCGTGAGTAGGCTTAGGAGTAACCTAAGGAAGTATTATTTCACAGAAAGGGTGGTGGAGGTGGTGGAGTCGAGGACTGTTCCAGAATGTTATGTTGTTATCCATTTATCCTAATTACTGACAATTATACCTTGTCCTGATATCATTATATTATGTTGTTATCCACTTACCCACTTCTTAATCAACATAATTTTCGTATGAACCTTAATAGCAATAATTCTGAAATTCTTCTCCGTTAATATTTATTTATTTATTTATTACATTTGTATCCCACATTATCCCACCTCTTTGCAGGTTCAATGTGGCTTACAATTCGTCATGGATACTGAAATAGAAGAGAGTATACATTTGGTTTTACAGAGTGTTTTGGGTTACATGAAGATGAAATACATGATAGTGTAAGAGCAGAAGGCATTATAAGATAATGCTGGATGTATTAAGGGTTGTACAATTACATGTGTTGATCATTGTGATATATCTTGTCAAAGAGATAGGTTTTTAATGCTTTACGGAAGTTGGTCAATTCATAGACCGTTTTCAGGTGACGTGGCAACGAGTTCCAGAACTGCGTACTCATGTAGGAGAAGGTAGATGAGTGCATTAGTTTGTATTTCAGGCCTTTGCACTTAGGAGGATGACGATTGAGGAATGTGATTGCCATAATATTCCTATGCATCTTATCTGTTATATATACTCTGATTCTCTATTCCATCAATGTGATTGTAGTTGTATTATATTGTAAGCCACATTGAGCCTGTAAAAAGGTGAGAAAATGTGGGATATAAATGCAGCAAAATAAAATAAATAAATAAATAAGCATGTGGGATCGCTTAGGAACAGGAAGAATTAGGGGTTACTGAGGATGGGCAGACTGGATGGGTCATATGGCCTTTATCTGCCGTCATGTTTCTATGTTTCTATGAGTCTTTACCTCTAGGTCACTGGCTGGCGGTAAGGTCTCAGACCCAAAATGGATGTGTGGCAATTTTCATTTTGCCGCGCATCCATTTTCGGCCAAAATGTTGAAAAAGGCATTTTCCGCAGGTGTGCTGAAAAATGATTCTGCGCACGCACAAAACACGCATCTACACTACCGCATTTTTCAGCGCACCTTAGTAAAAGGACCCCATACTTTTGGGGGGCACTTGAAGCAGATAAATTAGCCGGTAGACAGTGCACTTTTGTCAGGTTCAATCCACACAGAAAATCAAGAGTCCGAAACTGATCGACATTGACTCTTCTCACACCAGGGATTTCGCCATCAGCAACTTCCCAGCGAAGGTACTATATTTAGGACCTGCCACTGAAGAAAACTGCTCCTCTGTCACCCCTGTTAGGAGCAGATAGAAAAAGCTCTTAAGAATTCTGTCCTCAGTTATTAAATTCATTTCTTCAGACCCACAGTGAAACGCAAGGGGCCAATATTCAAAAGCAGTTATATTTTTTTGTCAGTGGGCGATAAACTTATAATTTATGTGGTGGTGACAGCAGCGACTAAGAAAGCAAATAGAATGCTAGGTATTATTAGGAAAGGAGTGGAAAACAAAATATCATCTTAGGGCCCTGTTTACTAAGCAGCGTTATAGGTGCGTTAACATTTTTAACGTGGGTTAACCATGTACGTGCCAACAATATCCCTATAGGCACCTACATGGTTACCATCCAGCTTATAATTGAAAAAGAAAAACGCCTATATTGCGACCCAAATCGGGAGATAGACGTTTATCTCACAAAAACGAATTAAGCGGTATAATCGAAAGCCGAATTTGGACGTTTTCAACTGCACTCCATCGCGGATGCGGACAAAGTTGATGGGGCGAGTCGAAGACGTGGTGAAGGCGGAACTGGGGCGTGGTTATCGGGTGATCAGAGATGGGCGCCTTTCGCCGGTAATGGAAGAAAAATATGCGTTTTTAGCGAGAATTTAGGGCACTTTTCCTGGACCCTGTTTTTCCACGAATAAGGCCCCAAAAAGTGCCCTAAATGACCAGATGACCACTGGAGGGAATCGGGGATGACCTCCCCTGACTCCCCCAGTGGTCACAAACCCCCTCCCACCACAAAATATGCCGTTTCATAACTTTTTATTTTCACCCTCAAATGTCATACCCACCTCCCTGGCAGCAGTATGCAGGTCACTGGAGCAGTTATTAGGGGGTGCAGTGGACTTCAGGCAGGTGGACCCAGGCCCATCCCCCCCCCCCCACATGTTACACTTGTGCTGGTAAATGGGAGCCCTCCAAACCGCCCCTCAAACCCACTGTACCCACATATAGGTGCCCCCTTCACCCCTTAGGGCTATAGTAATGGTGTAGACTTGTGGGCGGTGGGTTTTGAGGGGGATTTGGGGGGCTCAACACCCAAGGGAAGGGTGCTATGCACCTGGGAGCTCTTTTACCTTTTTTTTTGTTTTTGTAAAAGTGCCCCCTAGGGTGCCCGGTTGGTGTCCTGGCATGTGAGGGGGACCAGTGCACTACGACTCCTGGCCCCTCCCACGAACAAATGCCTTGGATTTATTCGTTTTTGAGCTGGGCGCTTTCATTTTCCATTATCACTGAAAAACAAAAACGCCCAGCTCACAAATTGTCGAATAAAACATGGACGTCTATTTTTTCCCAAAATACGGTTCGGTCTGCCCCTTCACAGACCCGTTCTCGGAGATAAACGCCCATGGAGATAAGACGTTTTTGTTCGATTATGCCCCTCCATGTGCGCTAAGTTTAGGTGAGGTAAAAGAACTAACACACCTTAATAAACAGGGCCCTAACTTTTAGCGCTGTTTAAAGAATTGCCCGCTAAAGGGATAATGCTGGCAAATATCAGTCTCAGCTCCAGCACTATCCCTATATCCCCCGGATTCTATAAATTGAACGCTATCCTGAGATGTGAGCGCAACTAAATTGGCTAACGAGCCAATGAACACCAATAATTGGATCTGCTGACGTACAGTCTGTTTTAAAATAGAATGCTGAAATGGATGTGCAGGGTGCCGGTTATTTGCTATGGAAGTATCTGTTCGACTACGATAAATGCGGATAACCTCAACAGAGGCTACATAGATGCCAGTGTATCAATACAGACAAAACCACTGGGGGGGGGGGGGGGGGGGGGATTAAGGGGCTGCCCTCCCCTAATATCTCCAGTAGAGTGCCACTCAAAATGAGCACCTTTACTAAACCTAACCATCCCTGGGTGCAGCAATAAATTCTCACGTAGATTTTGGAGGACATAAACATGCATTTCCCTTTTGAAACGGAGAATTTGTCTGTATTTTTGTGTTTGTTTAGCCCTGTCCAAAACATTCCCAGTTCATTCCCTCCCCTCCCCCCCCACCATGGGCTAGATTCTATATATAGCACCTAAAGAATTGGTGCTGCAAAAAGCGCTATTTTATAAGTTGCGCTTAAAATTAGATGCGGTTTATAGAATAGCGCTTATGCCCGGGAATCGTGCCTAACTCTAGGTGTGGCCATTTGCACCAACTGAAAAGTGATACAAATGTACGTGCCTATTTTAGGTGCATATCTCCATTATTCTATAACACTGCGTGTTAATTTTAGGTATGCTTTGTTTCGCACATGACCCTCCCATTACTGCACCCCGTTTAGGAGCTGATCCCTAAATGTACATGCATAAAGTTCAATTAAATGTAATGAGTGCCAAGAATTGTTTCTTAAAAAGCCAATTATTGGCACTAATTAGTTTAATTAGTTTATTTAATTAAATTGTGCACACAATTTTTGGCAACTTTTACAGAATTAGGAGGCATATGCATGTACCTGCAATTTAGATATCTGGATGTGTATCTCCCAGCTTTCCAAAATATCCAACTAATATCCAGCTAAAACTCAACACAGAAAAAACACACTGCCTCATCATCTCATCCCATCACAATACATACAAACCTACAAACATTAACACCCCAGGATACACCCTCCCTATCTCAGACAGCCTGAAAATTCTCGGAGTAACAATCGACCGAAACCTCTAACTAGAGACCCAAGTGAAATCCACCATAAAGAAAATGTTTCTCTCAATGTGGAAACTCAAAACGCGTGAAAACATTCTTCCAGAGGGAAACAATCAACGGTACTAAGCCATACAGACTACTGCAATGGAATTTATGCGGGATGCAAAGAACAAATCATAAAGAAACTTCAGGCCGCCCAAAACACAGCAGCTAGACTTATATTTGGAAAAACGCATTTTGACAACGCCAAATCACTCCGAGAAAAACTGTACTGGCTTCCAATTAAAGAACGTATCGCTTTCAAAATCTGCACGACAGTTCATAAAATCATTTACGGCGAGGCACCGGGATACATGACAGACCTCATCGACCTGCCAACCAGAAATACTATAAAATCAGCACAATCATACCTGAACCTCCACTACCCGAGCAGCAAAGGACTCAAATACAAATCCACATATGTATCCAGCTTTTCCTACTTCAGCGCACAACTATGGAACGCACTACCAAAAGTAGTAAAAACTACGATCAACCACCTAAATTTCCGGAAAGCACTAAAAACAGATCTGTTCAGAAAAGCATATCCCACCGACCCAACATAAAAAACCTGGATACCTGCGACATAACGAAACCAAAGACCGTAATGGACATATCCTAACTCTTCCTCTCCCTCTCTAATGTTCCCCCCAATTGTGTTTACCATACATGTACCTCATTCTACCACAATATCACCTTGTAATTGTTCATACCTTGTATTTGTTCATACCGGAATCGGCTAATGCTGTTTACGGTACTATGTAAGCCACATTGAGCCTGCAAATAGGTTGGAAAATGTGGGATACAAATGTACCAAATAAAATAAATAAATAAACCTGAATACATGGCTACATATTGGTTGATGCACATCCAAATCTCAAATAGAGCTTTTAAAATAGCTACTTTAGTCATTGTTGGGGGAGGGGGGAGTTTTCAGCCCTTCAGATTTATCTGGCTAACCTCCCAGGCATCTATATCTTTTTGAAAATCAGCCCTCTTAGGAGATGGTAGTCAGCAAAAGCTCTTCTGCAGTTTGTTAAGTACTTATATTTATTTATTTGATACTTGTATCCCACTTTATTCGAGTACGATTATTCAGCTCTATGTGGCTTACATAAGTAATAAACAGTACACGTTAATGTAGAGTGCATGTTACAAAAACTGTAAGAGTTAAAGGAACATTCTTGAAAAAGTAGCAGCAAGGAGAAAGATCTTGGCTGTAACCGATTTCAACATCTAGTGAAGGAAGTTATTGAAAAGAAAAGCCTTCAAGAATTTGCGAAAGGTCAGATAGTTATTGAGTTGTCTTATTTCCCTTGGGATAGAATTCCACCATTTAGTGCCTAAGTGAGAGAAATCTCGAGTTAGAGTGGATTTGTATTTGAAATTTTTGTCATTAGGGAAGTGTAGAACGAGATAATCCCTCGCAATTAAAGTTGAAGAGTCTCTATCAAGTTGTACAAGCATGGTCCCACCCCAAAGAGAGCACCTGCTAGGAAGTGGTTGGCATACAAACCTTTAATGTGTGCAGATTTCTAGTCACTATTTTATGGACTCTATGAACTTTTCATTTCCCGTACACATTGTATCAGACTCAATTTACTATCTGCCAAATTTGATGTATTTATATTAAATTTAGTTCACCCCTTTTCAGTAGTAGATCAAGGTGAGTTACATTCAGGTACACTAGGTATTTCCCTATCCCTGGAAGACTCACAATCTAATTTTGTACCCAACGCAACGAAAGGTTAAGTGACTAGCCAAAGATCACAAGGAGCAGCAGCAGGATTTGAACCTGGTTTTGCTGGTTGTCAGCCTGATTCTGTAACTACTAGGCAACTCCTTCACGCCAATAGTTTATTTATCTCATCCCGAGTGATTGTGTGGGTTTTGTGGTTACTGGTCTGTGTGCCAGCAGGTTCCAACAAGACTTGAAAGACTCCCGCCAGGAAAGACACTGGGAATCTGGGTTGTTTAGTGGTGCCTGAGCTCACTGAAGGGTCCCTGCATCCAATCAGAAGACGAGTCAGGGCTACATTTGTAATACTTCAAAGACCACATCTGGCAAAGTATATTAACATAAAGGATGGGATATAAAGGACAGCCACCAAAATGGTATTACACAGAAAAAATAAAGCAGCTAAAAATATATTCTCCAGAAGAAAGAAAGTGAAGGAGTGAAATAGAAATATCTAGCAAGCTTCAATGACGTGTCAGAAGAAATTTTCAATAGAATGAAAAGTTCAAGGACAAGGAGGTCACCTTGAGGAGCTGGAGGGAAGGAGACTCAAAAAGAATGCAAGAAAAGACTTTTTCACTGAACAGGTGGAGAACTCTTGGAATTAGTTTCTAGCGGGGAGGAAGGGGGCCGGGGGCAGGGATAACACTATCATAAACAGTGCCAAGCGTTCTGTAGAAGGAGGTGTTCCGGGGATGGGGGGGGGGGGGGAGAGAAAGAGTAGTATAAAGAGTAAAGTAGTAGAATGTTGTGGGTAATTTTACAACAGGGTAAGAAGGTGCCTAGTCAGTGCTATTTTATAAGGAGAAGTAGATGACTACTTTGTATGAAATACTAGTGTAACTGGAAGGTGCAGACTTTTACAGCAGCCCTTGAGCTGGTCAAGTATATGCATAAATGCTGGTATTTTATAATTTACACATATATGATCTGCCCAAACTCTACTGCTGTGTATGAGTTCTGGCCAAGTATGCTCCATTTTGTCATGGCAGTTAGTTGGCATTTTGTAAGGGGTCATTTACATGCATATGTTGCCAAACCCCTGAGTAAACGATTAAAATACCCCAAATATCTACTTTACCCCTTCAAGTACACAATCCCTATGGAGGTCATTCTATAATTATAGGCGTCCAGGGGGTGTCTGATTGGCACATATTCTATAAAGGCAAGTAGGTGTCTACTTTCCTTTATATCATGCTAGATGTAAGAACATAAGAATAGCCATACTGGGTCAGAAGACCAATGGTCCATCATGCCCAGTATCCTGCTTCCAACAATGGCCAATCCAGGTCACAAGTACCTGACAGAAACCGAAATAGTAGCAACATTCCATGCTACCCATCCCAGGGCAAGCAGTGACTTTCCTCCATGTCCAGCTCAGTAACAAACTATGGACTTTTCCTTCAGGAACTTGTCAAACCTTTTTTTAAACCCAGATACGCTAATCACTGTTACCACATCCTCCGGCAGTGAGTTCCAGAGCTTAGCTATTGTTTGAGTGCAAAACTATTTCCTCCTATTTGTTTAAAGGTATTTCCATGTAATTTCATTGAGCGTCCCCTGGTCTTTGCACTTTTGTGAAAGAGTGAAAAATCGATTCACTTCTACCTATTCTATACCATGGGATTTTATAAACCTCAATCATATCCCCCCTCAGCAGTCTCTTTTCCAAGCTGAAGTGTCCTAACCTCTTTAGCCTTTCCTCATATGGGAGGAGTCCCATCCCCTTTATCATTTCGGTCGCTCTTCTTTGCGACTCTGAGCAAGACACTTAACTCTCCATTGCCGAAGATACAAAATCTTGGACTGTGAGCCCACTAGGGACGGACAAAGTACCTACATATAATAAATGTTCCTTCTGTGTATCCAAGGCAGGTACGTTTTGGCAACCTGGTTCCTAATGTTATGTATTTCTTTATCAGCAGGAATATGTTTCTATTAACGTTTAAGGGTTCAAACTGACTTTTGATGGTCCTTTTCTGCTCCTGCTTTAGACAGATTGGTTTCGCACTTGTCACGCTTTTGTTTTAAGGAAGAATAAGTATAAATGAAATCTAATTGTCCTTGATTCAAGGAGGCCCCGCCTTTTTTTAAAATAAGAAGTGAAGCGACTGAAGCTGGGATTAAAAACGATAAAAAGTGCCATGTGAAACAATTCTGGCAAACACTTTTGGAGGTTATGTTCGAGGAAAGAAGCAGATAAGGAATTTGACTTGGGTTGCTGTTTCAGACCAAATATCAGACACTTTCTTCCTCCTAAACCCTGCCCCCCCCGTCACCCAAACCGGGGAGGAAAAGTGGTGACAAGGGCATTCGCCGTTCCCCGGTCTGCAGCTTTGTGTATCCCCTCTTCTGTGGGAAAATGTCTCTGTATTACCTGTTCCCTTTCATCTCTGTAGGACACCTTTTGCTGAGACAGTGCAGATGGTGGACACCTAAAAGCTCTGCTTTTGAAGTTGCCATAAACGTAAACATCTGGATGTCTCAGTCCCAAGTTAGTTGTTAATTTACTGCTTACCCTGGCTTCTGCAGCCTGGCGTCACCTCGTTCCCATGCACCGGACACCCAGAGACACCTGCAACACTCAGTAGGGTTCTTGATGTAATAAGTTATAATTTTATTATCCTAAACTATCGATTGAACTCCATCAGTAAAACACATGGGGGTAGGCGAGCGTGTCTTTAGCTGCCGCTGCGTTGTTCCCAGATATTCATTATCTGAGCACCGGTGTTGAAAATCTAGGTTTATGCAGCTGGCTATCTGTCATGTGAATATTCATTTATTTGTTGCATTTGTATTCCACATTTTCCCACCTATTTGCAGGCTCGATGTGGCTTACATAGTACCGTGATGGCGATCGCCAATTCAGCACTTAACCGCCTAAGCGACACCGCATAAAGATAGGACTGTGTTTTGTGAGGCTGAATAGAAGCCTTCACCACGTATGTGCAGACTCCGCCCCCGGACCGCCCACAAAATAGCCGCAGCCAGGAGCCATTTCTAGCTGGTTAGATCACTTTGAATATTGTCCCAATGGTTTTCAAATTCTGTTTGTTTGGGGAGAGGGGACGACGACAGGGGAATTGCATTATGAAAAGATACATTCTTCCCATTATTCAAAACTATTTAACCATCCAGGAATGGATCCTGTCCAGTTTAATAATGTTTAAGCACCTTAACCACAGATACTCAGCAAGAGATAACCGATTACCTCCCACTGAATATCCTGAATTGTCATCCTATAGCAATGTTATCATCCATGGATATGAACTGTCTGAATACCATAAATCTTATTTATTTACTTGTTACATTTGTATCCCACATTTTCCCACCTATTTGTAGGCTCAATGTGGCTTACATAGTACCGGAGAGGCCGTGGAAGGCTCCGGTGTGAACAAATACAGGGTGCTGTTGTGGTAAGATCAAGTTCGCGGGGCACAGCCACATTCGGGAATCATACAACGGAAGAGTTGTGTTATGTCCATTACATGCTTTAGTTTGGTTGTGATTTACCTTCCTCAGGGGCCCTTTTACTGCTGCATTTTTTACACGTGTCCACTACGATGACAGAAAATAATTTTTATTTCCTGGCATGCAGAGCTACCGGGTGGTAAAAAAGCATTTGATTGCGCAGACCATTACCGCCCGGTTAATGAGTTAGACCTTACCGCTAATTCAATGGGTGGCGGCGGTAAGGTCTCAGAACCAAAATGGACGCACGCCCACTTTCATTTTGCCACATGCCCACTTTTACAGGTGCGCTAACAAAGGAAGGTGTTTTTAAAAATGTTTTCTCCTGGTGTCCCATAGCACAGGCATTGCAATAGATTAGCAAAAATAGAAACAATATTTAAGAGCAGTTGTTTCCTGGGGTGGGGGGCAAATAGGTGGGAAAATGTGAGATACAAATGCAACAAATGAAATGAAAGTCACTTCCCCTTTTGTAGTGGCCTAGTAGTTAGGGCGGTGGACTTTGGTCCTGGGTAACTGAGGAACTGAGTTTGATTCCCACTTCAGGCACAGGCAGCTCCTTGTGACTCTGGGCAAGTCACTTAACCCTCCATTGCCCCAGGTACAAATAAGCACCTGTGTACAATATGTAAGCCGCATTGAGCCTTCCATGAGTGGGAAAGTGCGGGGTACATATGTAACAACAAAAAAACCCCCAACTTATATTGAGCTCCTAAAATGGGGCTGTTTTTAGTACTTTGAAGGGAAGTCTTTACAAAGCCTCAAGGGTATCACTTACTCCGGGTGGGAGGGCAACAAGAATGCAAAGCAGAAAAAAAAAGCAGAGATTGCATTTCTTCTCATGCAACACAAGTGGAATGAGTTCAACATCTCATGCACTGCTCCGGGCAGTGAGTGATGTGTTGTTCATCACTCACAGGATGTGAAGTCTCTTAGGAGTATTCCATCCTTTCTCATCTTTGCTAATTCTACCCATTCTTGTTGTTAAGTCTAGTAATTTACTGAGTCAGCTGTCTGAGGATCTTTCAATGCCTAGTAACATTAACCCTTCTTGTGCACTCACTGAAGAACTGTTGTCACTGCCACGGTTGCTGTTTTTTAAATATATTTTGCTCTGCAATGTTGGTCATACTTTGAGAGGGCAAAAAGTTCATCACTGCCTGCAGACACTCACACTAGGAACATATTGCTTGTCCACCAACCAAGACATAGGTCAAGTCAAGAAAAAGTTTTCAGGTCATGCATTCTGCCGCTGATCAGCAGCAACTATGTCCAACAAAAATTTGAACACAGATCTGACCAGTGAGCTTCCAGGTTCCACCTGCCACGTAAATATTGGACTGCACCGTGTGGGACAGTAGGTGTAAGTAGAATCGAATCTCGCTACTTTTCAGGATCCTGCCAGGTTCTTGTGACCTGGCCTGGCAGGATCCCAGAGGTTACGAAAGTCTCCTACTCATCCATATTTGGGTGCTGATCCCAGATCCACGCATAAATGAATTAGCCGAGTAACCAGTGACAATCAATAACTAGTGTTAATAAGCACTTAATTGGTAGTAATTAGGAATTAAGTACAGGTCTACCCTACACCTTATTCTATAACATAAACGCCTACATTTCATAGCGTGCAATTCAAAAGGAGGTGTGGTCATAGGCGGGTCATGAGCATTCCCAGAAATAAGGCACAGTATTTTAGAACGCCTGCATATGTGCGTGTAACTGTCATTATTGGGCGTCAATATTTACACCACCTTTTGGTAGGTGTAAATGCTCACACATCCAAAGTTATACACTAGGTTATCAATAGAAATCAAACAAAATAAAACATGGAAAAGAAAATATGATGATACCTTTTTTTATTGCACATAACTTAATACATTTCTTGATTAGCTTTTGAAGGTTGCCCTTCTTCGTCAGATCGGAAATAAGCAAATGTGGTAGCCGATAGTATATATAAGAGAAACACGAAAGCATTACTTTGGCAGTCTGACAGAGTGGGAGGATGGGGGTATGCCTGGGGACATCAAAGCATTTCATTGATATTCATTGATAAGCATTTCATTGATATTCATTGATAAGCAGTATCCGAATTTAAGCGAGCTTAGGACAAGTACACAGGATCTCTAAGGAAGAGGAAGGGATTGGAGATGTTAGTAGTTGGTATGGATGGGCAGACTAGGATGGCCATATAATGCCAAATTCTACAAATGGTGCCTTAAAATCGGCCCCACAAAGTCATGCAGTTAGTGTGAGTCTACAGTTTATAGGCTTTAGGCATAGTTTATGGAATATGCCTACATGCCGTTCTTGCAACTAAAATTTAGGTGCACCCATTTATCCACCCAAAACCAGGCCTAAATACATCCGCCTAACTTAGGTGCAGATCGGTTGTATTCCATAATAGTGCGCATAGTTTTTTGCAATGCACACAACCTGCCCATTCCATGCCAATGGTCATGCCCTCTTTTCAGCTGCGTGCATTAGAATTTATGCACGCAGCATTGTAGACTACGCCGAGAAAGTCATGCGTGTAAATTCTAATTAAAGTCAATTCGTGCTGCTAATTGGTTGTTAAGTACCAACTATTGGTGCTGATTAGTCAATTAAGTTGTGGACATAATTTGGCTATGCAGCCAAAAAATTAGCGCACACAACTTGAGGTGTCATATATAGAATTTGGGAGAATGTCTTTATCAGGGCTATAGAAATGATAAGTAGCCGTAGTAGTAGCTGCCTTTTTCTCTGTTTCTACTATTTTTATTTTGTCCTGCATATCTTATAGTCACAACTAATATGTGTCTTTATGTAAACATAGTAGATGACAGCAGAAAAAGACCTGCACGGTCCATCCAGTCTGCCCAAGAAGATAAATTCATATGTGCTACTTTTTTATTTGTACTGTCCTCTTCAGGGCACAGACCGTATAAGTCTGGCCAGCCCTATCCCCGCCTCCCAACCACCAACCCCGCCTCCCACCACCAGCTCTGGCACAGACTGTATAAGTCTGCCCAGCACTATCCTCGCCTCCCAACTACCAGTCCCGCCTCCCACCACCAGCTCTGGCACAGACCGTACAAGTCTGCCCAGCACTAGTCCCGCCTCCCAACCACCAGCCCCGGCATAGACCGTATAAGTCTGCCCAGCACTAGCCCCGCCTCCCAACCACCAGCTCTGCCACCCATTCTAGGCTAAGCTCCTGAGGATCCCTTCCTTCTGCACAGGATTCCTTTATGTTTATCCCACGCATGTTTGAATTCCGTTACCGTTTTTATCTCCACCACCTCCCGCGGGAGGGCATTCCAAGCATCCACCACCCTCTCCGTGAAAAAATACTTCCTGACATTCTTCTTGAGTCTGCCCCCCTTCAATCTCACTTCATGTTCTCTCGTTCTACTGCCTTCCCATCTCCGGAAAAGGTTCGTTTGTGGATTAATGCCTTTCAAATATTTGAACGTCTGTATCATATCACCCCTGTTCCTCCTTTCCTCCAGGGTATACATGTTCAGGTCAGCAAGTCTCTCCTCATACGTCTTGTAACGCAAATCCCATACCATCCTCGTAGCTTTTCTTTGCACCACTTCAATTCTTTTTATATCCTTAGCAAGATACGGCCTCCAAAACTGAACACAATACTCCAGGTGGGGCCTCACCAACGACTTGTACAGGAGCATCAACACCTCTTTTCTTCTGCTGGTCACACCTCTCTCTATACAGCCTAGTAACCTTCTAGCTACGGCCACCGCCTTGTCACACTGTTTCGTCGCCTTCAGATCCTCAGATACTATCACCCCAAGATCCCTCTCCCCATCCGTACCTAGCAGACTCTCACCGCCTAACACATATGCCTCCCGTGGATTTCTACTCCCTAAGGTCCTCGCTTTGCATTTCTTCGCATTGAATTTTAATTGCCAAACCTTAGACCATTCTAAGAATTAACGTGATTGGCATCTAAACTTTGTTTATAGAGGGTTGTTGGTTTTTTTTTTTTTTAAGGTTAGCCTTGAGTTTTCAAAGGCTCTGCCACTACTATTTTGTCCGTGAAGCTTTCGAAAAGAATTTCTCTGCGCTCCAAAAGTGTTTGTCAGAATTGTTTCACATGGCACTTTTCGTTTTTATCGTTTTTAATCCCAGCTTCAGTCGCTTCACTTCTTATTTAAAAAAAAGGCCAGGCCTCCTTGAATCAAGGACAATTAGATTTCATTTATACTTATTCTTCCTTAAAACAAAAGCGTGACAAGTGCGAAACCAATCTGTCTAAAACAGGAGCAGAAAAGGACCATCAAAAGTCAGTTTGAACCCTTAAACGTTAATAGAAACATATTCCTACTGATAAAGAAATACATAACATTAGGAACCAGGTTGCCAAAATGTACCTGCCTTGGATATACAGAAGGAACATTTATTATATGTAGGTACTTTGTCCGTCCCTAGTGGGCTCACAGTCCAAGATTTTGTATCTTCGGCAATGGAGAGTTAAGTGTCTTGCTCAGAATCGCAAAGAAGAGCGACCGAAATGATAATGGGGATGGGACTCCTCCCATATGAGGAAAGGCTAAAGAGGTTAGGACACTTCAACTTGGAAAAGAGACTGCTGAGGGGGGATATGATTGAGGTTTATAAAATCCCATGGTGCAGTGGCGTAGCCAAGGGTGGGCCTGGGTGGGCCCAGGCCCACCCACTTTGGGCTCAGGCCCACCCAGTAGAAGCACACCTATGATGCGGCTGGCAGAGATCCCCATGCCCCATCAGCCGAAAACTCCCAAAACTGTTCCTCTGCATACGTTGTAAATAGCAGATCTTCGCCTGCAGCAAGCAGCGACTGTTACATACTGCTCGCACCGGCCCCACAGCCTTGCCTCTGATTTATTCCCGCCTATGCGGAAACAGGAAGTTGCATCAGAGGGAAGGCTGTGGGGCCAACATGAGCAGTGTGTATTTGTTGCTGCTCGCTGAAAGTAAAAGTCTGCTATTTAAAAGGTATACAGGGGAGGGGGGATGTTTGAGAGACCATATGGCATGCGGGCGAGAGAGGGAGAGACCAAACCATTTGTGGGACAAGGTGGAGTTCTTCTGCCCACCCATCTTGGGCCCAGGCCCACCCAAAATTGAGTGTCTGGCTACGCCCCTGCCATGGTGTAGAATAGGTAGAAGTGAATCGATTTTTCACTCTTTCACAAAAGTGCAAAGACCAGGGGACGCTCAATGAAATTACATGGAAATACCTTTAAACAAATAGGAGGAAACAGTTTTGCACTCAAACAATAGTTAAGCTCTGGAACTCACTGCCAGAGGATGTGGTAACAGTGGGTAGCGTATCTGGGTTTAAGAAAGGTTTCAACCTGCACATAAAATACTCACACTTCAACTGTATTATCAATTTTTTTACAAAATATCATTTAACGATATTATATGGATATGTCCATTGACTTAGCAGTAAGGTCTCACGCATTAACCGGGCGGTAATCGTCAGCGCGCATACAATGCTGATTACCGCCCGGTTAGTGCCCCGCGATAGATAATAAAAAATATTTTCTGCCGCGTGTATCAGATGCACGTAAAAAATGGAATTACCGCCCGGGGCATGCAGTAGTTGCAAATTGACATGCATTGGACGCGCGTAGGTGCCTACGCACCTTAGGGCCCCTGATTTTGTTCTTGGCTGCTATGACTTTAAAGCAATTTCACAAAGATGAACAGTGATATATTCTGGTAATTGATCAATGGATTTTATGGTAACTATTCAAAATGATTGAACTGGGAATATTTGATTTTTGGGGGGGAGGGCAGTTGTTTTTTTTTTTTTCATTACAAGAGCATTGTGTATTTTGCGAAAAGTGTGCGTACTCTTTCAGAATACTGAGCGCTATTAACGACACACAAAAAAAAAACCTGTGAAATTTCATGCATTTTTTCCTGTCTTTTTCGTTTGACAATGACATAAAACGAGATGGAAAACGTTGTTGACACTTCTCACGTAATGTCAAATGAATGTGCATCCTTAACGTTTTCTCTAAAATTACTTTTAGAATTATTTTCGGTGTGTGGTTTGACTCTGTGTTGCTAAGATCACTTGCAAGAGCACGTTGTCTGCAAGAATCGAGCTCACGTTAATTCTCCGAGCTTCATTATAATTATGTGACCTCTTACACAAAGCAGAGCTGGCTTAACCACTAAAATAAACTAGGCAGATATCTAGGGTGGCAACCTCTGGTTAGCAGCTAAGAGTAGCTGCAATGTAAGCAAAACAGTAGGTCCTGAGAGCCGCAGAAACTCAGAAAACCATTAGCCCATAGTCTCAACTGCCCAGTGGGTGGGCATTGCGCAGTTTTCAGATAGCCCATTTACCAGGTACAGTAAATAACTTTCGGAATTCAGCCTTATGCATATGCACAATAAACAAATATTTAAAGGGCTGGATTCCATAAATGAAAAGATCAGTGCTAAGCCTGATTCTGTAAAGTGCCCAGGCCCTTTACAGAATAATGCTTAGTGCCAATTTCCGTGCCCAACTCTGGGCATCTGACTTATGCCTGCTAAAACTTGGTGTAATTCCTGGCACCATTCAGAGACCCCTTATTCTGTAACACTGTGCCAATTTTCTTGGAATGTTCCTGACTTGCTCATGCCCCTTCCATGGCCATAGAAACATGACGGCAGGTAAAGGTCAAATGGCCCGTCCAGTCTGCCCGTCCCCTGTAACCCCTAACTTTTCCTTTTCCTAAGCGATCCCACGTGCTTATCCCATGCCTTCTTAAATTCTGACACAGTCTTCGACTCCACAACCTCCACCGGGAGGCCATTCCATGCTTCCACCACCCTCTCCATGAAATAATACTTTCTTAGATTCCTCCTAAGACTATTCCCTCTTAACTTCATCGTGTGCCCCCTGGGTCCAGAGTTTTCCTTCATTTGAAAAAGGCTCTCTTCCTGTACATTAATGCCCTTGAGATATTTAAACGTCTCTAGCATATCTCTTCTCTCCCTTCTCTCTTCCAGCGTATACATGTTGAAGTTCCTAAGCCTGTCCCTATATTTTTTGGAGTTGTACACTATAGGATTTGGACGTTCAAGGTTATGGAATAGTAGGCAGGCAGAAGTGCATGCAGATCCAAGTTATTGCCAATAATGTTTGATTGTTAACATCAATTAATTGATTGGAATTGATTCATTAAACAATTTATTTGCGTGCCCATCTTCGATCCCTATAAAAGATCTGGAGGATGATGTACAAAACTGTTCTACAAGAAGAAGGTTTTGGGGTGATCAGGATTATTGAGTTTAATTATCAAGATTGAGAGAGAGAGGGTTCTAGAAGCTTCAAGTTAATTAAAGCAAAAATCTTGAATGCAAAAATTATAGGGACAGATTTATGAACGTCAACATGTATACGCTGGAAGAAAGGAGGGAGAGAGGAGACATGATAGGAACGTTTAAATATCTCAAGGGCATTTATGTACAGGAAGAGAACCTTTTTCAAATGAAGGAGAGCTCTGGAATGAGGGGGCATATGTTAAGAGGGAATAGGCTTAGGAGTAACCTAAGGAAGTATTATTTCACAGAAAGGGTGGTGGAGGCGTGGAATGGCCTCCCGGTGGAGGTGGTGGAGTCTAGGATCGTTCCCGAATTTTAAAAGGCATGGGATAAGCATGTGGGATCGCTTAGGAACAAGTAGAATTGGGGGTTACAGAGGATGGGTAGACTGGATGGGTCATATGGCCTTTATCTGCTGTCATGTTTCTATGTTTCTTAAAGGGGCGGGGCAAGCAGTGTAAGGATGACGTTTTACGTACGGTAGCCAATATCCTTGCACCAGTTCTGTTATTGCAAAGATAGGCAGCAAGGCCAGGATAAGACTAATATGAGTATTCACATATGGCCTTTTATATCAAAGATGGGCAGGCAGAGTTTAGGTCTACTACTACTACTACTTATCATTTCTATAGCGCTACTAGATGTACGCAGCGCTGTACACTAGGTCTCAGGACAAAAAGAAATTTCCATTTGTTGGCAACACTTTTCGTTGTTAGATTACGGTCTACTTCAGTGGGAAGAAGGGGTGAAGAAATGACAGTGGTGGGTTCAAGGCTAACATGGGTACAATGAGGGTAATGGAGGTTACTGTACTCCGTGCTAGCAGGTTCGAAGGGCTCTAACTTCAGTGCTCCTTTAGCATATGAATGAGCTGCAGAGGAAGGATTATTTTCAGTGTTGTACTTACTATATCTGTTGAAAAGAACAGAAAAAAGGATCTCAGTTTTGCTGCAGGCAAACTAAGAAGAAGTGATGTGTTTGGAGATGAATGTTCTTGCACGAGACAAGATGGAGCATGCAGCAGAACATCTGCAACCACCTCATTTCGTCTGAGATGGGGCCAAAACTTGTTTGTGTCTTGCTGCGTGTCTAAACACGCCTAGTACAGCAAAATATGTCTCAGAAGGAAGAAATGTATTCAACACTAATTTAAATGGATTCTTGTTTTTTTCACCTGGCAAAATCCATCATTTTTATAAGCAGGATCTCTGGCAAATGATTGTATTGTGATAGCCATTAAGTCAGCAAGACCTAATGTAGGACGAACGCTCTATAGTAACATCTGTACGTTAATGAAATCAGACAAGGTTGCTGAAAAGTACATAAAGGTGGAGGGGACGTGAATCTTGTGTAAGGGGTATGAAAGCATGTCACACTCCCCGGGCTGCTGTTCTCACTGGTTTGCATTCATATAAAGTATCGCATACCATGTGAAATGAGTTTATCTTGTTTTAGCAGACTGGATGGACCGTACAGGTCTTTATCTGCCGTCATTTACTATGTTACTATACTATATGTAAGAAGAACAGCTGTAGAAAGGGAATAGTGTGGTTCATGTACAGTTTTCTTCTCAACTGATGCCTGCTCTGCCCCAGTTCTCCAAGATTAAGGTGGTAATCCATCACCGAGAGGGCTGAATCTTTGTGATTCCAGAATTTCGCTACTCTTTGGGGTTCCAAAATCGTTCTACTCTTTGTCGTTCTGAGATCTTGCTGTTCTTTGGGATTCTAGAATCTTGCTAGTCTTTGGGATTCTAGAGTCTTGCTGTCCTTTGGGGTTCCGGAATCTTGCTACTTTTTGTGATTCTGAAATCTTGCTACTCTTTGGGATTGTGCCAGGTACTTGTAAGCTGGATTGGTCACAGTTGGAAGCAGGATACTGGTCTTGATGGGCCTTTGACCTGATCCAGTCTGGTGATTCTTATGTACTTATATTCCATGTCATAGTGCTTCACTTAAACAGCTTCCAGGCAGTATACAATAGATAAAAAATACATTACAAAGTACATTGAAACTCTTGTAGGCTTAGTAGTGCATTAAGGGGCCTGAATACTAGAGTGCATCTAATGTACATTAATAGCCAACATTAAGGTACATTAGGTGCAAAACCTCTGCATTAACGACTGGGGACTTTCTCAGCACTTTGGAGAAATGATTGTTAGCATACATTAATGGTATGGCACATCTCGTTAATTCTTGCTAGCAGTTAATGAATGCAACAATCCCCATGTTAACTTCAAAGTGCAGTCCCTGCCCCGTTCCGCATGCCTATTAATTAGAATTTCCAAGTAAGGATTTTAATGCAGTAATTGTCACGCTTAATGTGGCTGCATGCTGCTAGCCCATGTTAAAACCCATGTAAACACCTAACATAGCTTAGTACATAGTCCCCGAAAAGTTAGTGCTCACAAACTCAATTGCAACCATGCACTAGTAATGCTTTAAACCCATCTCATTGCACACATCACCACAATGGCCTCCTAATCTCTTGAATTGTATGCAGAGCATCACTACTAGCTAGTGAATTATATGATTCCTACAATACAATACAATGAGCGATTCCAGTAGCGAATGATCCAAAGTTGCCTAAACCTCATATGCTTGTTTGCTTTGGATTTCTAACCCCATATGAAGACAAGGTCTGCGTTGACTCCTCCACTTAAATAATTATGTGTTGTTATCGTTCCCTCTTGATTTCTACAGTTATTGAATGTTCCTCTTGTGTTCTATGTTTTGGTTTCAGGAAAGTCGTGCAAGTTATATGGGCTTGGTAGCTTACCTCCTCAAGTACACTTTGCCTCAGGTCTTGCAGACTTGCCCACCCACTTGATTTGGTCATTTTGTATCCTGGGTGTTGATCTGTCTGTGTCTAGACATTAAATAAATAATAGCAACAAGAGAGTGAAGCTGATCGTGCAACTAGAATCAACCAGAATTTCCATTTGTATTTTAAAAATATTCAACCAGCGTTTTTGGGTAGTAAAGTCCTGATTTTTCCAGATATTTCTCGATGGACACAGCAAAGGAGGAAGAAATTTCTGGAATTAAAACAGAGAGTCCTGGGGGGGGGGGGGGGGGGGGGATCAATGCTTCTTTCCAACTGAGATTCCCTTGCAAATGTTTGATTGTCTTTAAAGAAAATGGATACATTTTCTATGAGCCAAACAGTTGAAAAGTTTCTTAGATGCAAGACAACAAGAAGGCTTGACAAAATAGGTAATGCTGGATAGTTTAAGAAAGGATAACCTCCTCCTCAATTATTTGATTTATATTTTCTTGTTTGAGGTTCCAACTTCCTTTGGTAAAGCCTTGGATTCTCTCTCATATTTGTGGACTATTAAATCTGACATATTTTCCTTTCAAACATGTGTATTTATTTTTTGTTACATTTGTACGCTGCGCTTTCCCACTCATGGCAGACAATAGACGGTTAAGTGACTTGCCCAGAGTCACAAGGAGCTGCCTGTGCCGGGAATTGAACTCAGTTCCCCAGGACCAAAGTCCACCACCCTAACCACTAGGCCACTCCTCCACTAACATTGTTAGTTGTTCTACGTTTTTGTAGATTTATTTAACGTTGGTGTATCCTTCAAAGATTCATTAATCTTTGTATATAATGAAAATTAATAAAGAAATTAAACATAGAATAAACCAGAATTAAAAACTGTATTAAATATTTTGCTCAAAAGCCGGCCATGTTGAAATGTAGAGCAAAGGGCACAGAACAGGAGTTGATAGCACCCTATAATCTCCATAGCTAACAACGTTTACATGCCTGACCTTTGATTCCATCTATATGCTATCGGAAAGGAGCTCACGGAGTTCAAACACTTTGCTGGTGCCCAAAAGGGGACAGAGAATCAAGAATTCACAATTCAAATAGTGGCCATGGCAAATTTACCTGTCTTCAAAGAAATAAACAGATAAGAACAAGAAGTGAAATAGACCGGTATTTTCGAAAGAACGTCCACATCAGAATTGAGACGTCCCGCTTATAACATCCCAAAAAAATCCTGTACACATCTCACAGGAAAAATGTTGAGGTTTCCAGTTCAAAAATATGTAAAAACATTCAACACGAACAGCCATTTTCCAAAATAAAAGGTTCAAATAATGAACGCCAAAAAACCAGGGCCAAGGACATCTGTCTGGCAGCATTTGCATGGAAATGGCCACACAGACGTCCCTGCAGAGCAGAGGGACAGCATAGTGGTCAGTGCAGTGGGCTTTAACTCAGGCCACCCAAGTTCATATTCCACTGCAACTCTGTTATTGTAAATGGTGCCTGAATGTGCACTACATCAATAGCAGGTGTCTTTAATATTTAGGTACAATAGGGCGCACGATTTAAAAGTGGGAAAAAAAAGCCTGAGAGCTGAAGTGGGATTTGAAACAGGAAGTTGCATCAGAAGGCAGGAGTCAGCAGAGGAGGGAAGGCCCTGGAGCAGACCTATGGGGAATCTCCTTAGGGCTGTGACGAGGAGAAAGATAATGGAGGGAAGAACAAAGGAAGGAGGGAGAGTGGAGATGCCGTACCCACGGTAATCATGGTTTTTATTTTTTACTGCGGGAGCAAATTTTGTACCACTCCCGTAGGGCGGTAAAAAGCTTTGCTCAAGCACCCGCGGTAAACCTTGGCAAAAAAATGTTTTACTGCGGATTTACCGTGGTTTACCACAGATTACCGTGGGTACCCGTTCCCGTGTGATTCTCTAGTTCTGACTGTTTTTGAAGCTTGAAGCTCTATTTTTTTACTGCATCAAATGATTCTTGAGAAATCATTTTCGATCAATGACAATTCACACTCGGCTGCTTAAGATAAGTTGATTCTGCAGTACCTGTGTTGCTATAGCTGAAGATCCATGTTATTTAAATGTTATGTTTGCAAAGCAGTTCAAAATATGTGAGTTGCGTAGGATGCTGGAAACAATTTTGGATACGCTTTAAGGTCCCTGCACATTAAACTTTTACAGAATAGCATGCAAGGGGATTTTTGTCATTTAGGTGTGTATTCAGCGTGTATAAATTAGCACCTTACACAATTATACCCTTTACGTTTTGCAGGTAATGCATGGTGACTGCAAAGTTTAATCTGTGGTACCTGCAAAACTTCTGTGGTACCTAAGGTTACCATATGGCTCCAGAAAAAGGAGGCCAGATTGAGCCTGTCTGGGTTTTACTTCCATTGGAAGCAAAACCCGGACTGGATCACTGTGTCCTCCTTTTTCTGGAGCCATATGATAACCCTAGTGGTCCCTGTTGGGGGCATTCCTGGCTCTTGGGGAAGGCGGCAGTGTCATGAATGCAGGGCAATGGCTCCTAACACAGAATACAGTTAACTACACCCTCTGTGCTTTCTAAGAGTAGCCTAGTGGTTAGTGGAGCGGACTTTGATCCTGGGGAACTGAGTTCAATTCCCACTGCAGCTCCTTGTGACTCTGGGTAAGTCACTTAACCCTCCATTACCCCTGGTACAAAATAAGTACCTGAATATATGTAAACCGCTTTGAATGTAGTTGCAAAAACCTCAGAAAGGTGGTATATCAAGTCCCATTTCCCTTTCCCCCCTTTCCCTTATGACATCACAATATCAGAAGTGAGCCAAGTATTGTGCAATCAAGCCATTGTGACATCACTGATGAGGTTGGCTCTTATTGGTGGAATGAGTGGAGGAGTAGCCTAGTGGTTAGTGCAGTGGACTTTGATCCTACTGTATCTGGCAATCAAGCCATTGTGACATCACTGATGAGGTTGGCTCTTATTGGTGGAATGAGTGGAGGAGTAGCCTAGTGGTTAGTGCAGTGGACTTTGATCCTGAGGAACTGAGTTCGATTCCCACTGCAGCTCCTTGTGACTCTGGGTAAGTCACTTAACCCTCCATTACCCCTGGTACAAAATAAGTACCTGGATATATGTAAACCACTTTGAATGTAGTTGCAAAAACCTCAGAAAGGTGGTATATCAAGTCCCAGTTCCCTTTCCCTTCCCACTATATAAGTAGTTCGTATGTCATTAATGATAAGTTCACTAACTGCCCCTTTAATATGAATTTATGTATTTGATGCTTAACATGAGAGTTAACGCACACTAATTGTTAACGCAGTGTATTAACTGTCCTTTATGTTCTACTTAAGAATTAACATTCATTAAAACCTGCAGTAAACACCTAACTAATCACCCTTAGGAGCAGTTGCAGAATTGGCCTGATCCCCTCTCCTCCTACCTGATCTGGCCCTGCTCAGCTCCCCCTGACTTTAAAATTGCCCTAGTGTCTAGGACACCTCCCAGCCATTACCTCTCCCTCCCCACCAACTTTTAAAAAAGCCCCAAATTCCCTGGTGTCTAGTAGGTCCCTTCTGTCCCGCCCACCCCGGCCCGACCTGACTTCAACACTTGAAAGAAAAAAAGAAAAGCCTCTGGTGTCTAGTGGGGACCTCCCTCCCCACCCAAGTGTCACCTGCCCCCCCCCCCCCCCCCCCCCCGGGACCAAAAATCTGTAATTAAGGCAGGAGCAATGGTCAGTCATTCCTGCCTCTGGCACTGTTATCCTCAAAATGGTGGTGCAATGCCTCGTGTGGTGCATTCTGGGATGCACCGGGCAGGGCTAGGATGCCATATAAAGGAAAGAAATTCTGTACTTTTAATCAAAGAGAATCTACCTGCATAGTTTGTGAAAATGCTCATTGCAGTGTCTGTGTTTGGAAGCTCCTTAAGGAAGGCACCTTGAATTCATTGCAGCTGTGAAGCTGAAACTAAAAAAATGTGTATTTTTATTGTATAATGTGCTATTCCAGCACAATCAATAAAAATCTTTACACAGTTGTGCAAATTATCACATTGTGTGCTACCTGTAATCAGTAGGAAATGGGCACCCAGAAATTTTTCTTGTCATTTTTGTATCAAACATTTTTTTTGTTTCTAATAAATGTCATGAATAATTTGCCCTCTTCTTAAAGAGTGTGCGCTATCCCCTGGATTCTGTATATGACGCCCACATTTGAGCGCAGTCCCAAGGTAAGCGTGAAATTGAATTGAATGACAAGCTCTGAATCATCAATATTTTGGGTGCTTACAACTACTTGAAGTTAATTGGCACCCGTTAGCAGGGGTGACCCAAGACAATCTGCCGCCTGAGGCAGAAAATGGGCTGCTGCCCCTGCTGCTCCACTGCCACTGCCACTGCCCCCCACCCTTCCCAACCCCCATCCCCAAAATGACCTTTTCTATTCTTTTCTTGTTTTTCCAAAGAAGGCGGCAGCAGCGATTCCCATAGACTGCCCTGCCACTGGTCCCAGCTACTTCTCTCTACTGCAAGCGACCCACCCCTGAGAAAACAGGAAATGACATCAGAGAGGTGGGCCGCCTGCAGTAGAGAGAAAAGGACAGGACTGGCAACAGGGCAGCCTATGGGAGTCGCTTCCGCCGCCTTCCTTTGAAAGACAAGAAAAGACAAAGGTAATTTCGAAGAAGGGTTTGAGGAGGGAAGGGCGGGGGGAGGGCGATGCTGTCTCACAAGAGTGCCGCCTGAGGCTCCTGCCTCAGGTGGCCTAATGGTAGGCCCGCCACTGCTCATTAGAATTTATGGGTGCATCTGGCTGGATGCTGTTCTATACGGCAGGGCACCTAACTCTCATAGTGCGTATCTGGAAATGGGGCGTGGCCATGGGAGGGGCATGGGCGTGTCAGGGGCATTCCATAAAGTTGTGCATGTACTTACAGAATACAGGGTCAGTGCACCCAACTTGGCCAACAGTATTTACATTAGGTTTCATCAGGCATAAGTCTGGCGCCTAAAGTTTGGGAGCCAGAATCAGTGCTATAAAGATCGCATACTTTTTATAGAATGGCGCTTAGCACCGATCTTTTCTAGTATACATTTTTGAGTGTGATTTATAGAATTTCCCCCTATGTGTACGCAATGTGGCCTCGCACGTTTTCTCATTAGGGTATGTATGCACGATAGCTCGGGGGAAAAGAGTGCACACTATCTGTAAAAAGAGCAGGCTATTACCAGTGGACGACATTGTTTTCAAACAACAACTCATCCCTAGTATACTGATCAGTTGTGCGTGGTTTTACTTTTCGACTTTAGGGACTCACTCAGAGAAGGAAAATGCAGTTACTACAAGATTATGGGAGGTAAATGCCTTTAGAGCATGATTCTCTTATACCTCTGTATACTGTGCCCAGTAGATCTGAATCCTGGCATTATATACCAAGGGCTTAGAAGAATGCCAACCTGCAGTGTGTTAGTCACTAATATGTTGGTTATGCTTGAGTGCTCCTTTCAAGAGAGGCACCAAGCACAAAGGAGATTAGAAGCTCTTAGGGATTGTCGGTTTGTTTTTGTTAACATACTGTACAATACTGATGGATAAATTTGAACGATAGCTGCATACACCCAAAAAGATGACATAATGTACAACACCCAGTTGGAAGCAAACTCTCCGAAAGGCCAAAGGAAGTCACTTTCATGTAGATGAAGCATATGCTTCCTCAGTGCCTTCCAGTGCATCTCAGTGTGTTGTTTTCCCTCCACTTTAATAGTATGCATAGATGAGGATAATTTTATAACGGGCATAGAAGGGCACATGGATTCGCATGTTGCATCTACTTTATAAAGACAACAGAAGAGAGGGAATCCAACGCAGAGAAAATGAGGCCCAGCAACAAAAGCACAATGGGTCTGTAAGGGGGGTTGGCAGCCAAACGTTAATGAAGGACCCAACATGGGCCATGTTTCGACGGAACACCTGCATCAGGGATCGTCAATGTCGATAGTATCTTGAGGCTCGGCAGTGTTTTTCCCCATTTTGAGAAGACAGACTACATTGCTCTTATTTTTGTATGTGGTGACATTGTCCACTGATACTTAAAGTAGAGAAGATACGATCCAGATGGGATTATTGACATTGAAGACCTCTGATGCAGGTGTTCCACCAAAACACAGCCCATATCACTCCATCATTAAAGTTTGGCTTCCAACCCACTCTTTTGGTCCTCATCCTCTTTTACAAAGGCAACTAATGCCTCCATGGGCCTTTTTACAATTACCTGAAGTGAAATAGATACAGATGTTTACACCTGCTCTTAGAGAGCAATAACTACGTGTACAAGTGCAGGTAAGAAGAGATCCTTAGGGCCCAATATTCAAAAGGATTTAGCACTGGATTCTATATATGGCACCGAAAAAAATCTCTGCCTAGGCGTATTCTATACACCACACCTAGATTTAGACATGGTTTATAGAATACACCTAGCGGGTTTATACAATATGCCTAGCGGTCATGCCTATGCCTAGCTCTAGGCGCGTCCATTTACACCAAGTAAAACTTGGAGTAAGTACCAGCGCCTAAGTTATTTATTTGTTGCATTTGTATCCCACATTTTCCCACCTTTTTGCAGGCTCAATGTGGCTTACAATACATCATGAATAGTGGAAATAAGAAGAGAATAGACATTTGGTATTACAGAAGGATTTTGGGTTACATGATAGTGATAAAGCATAATAGTGATATAACAAGAAAACATTATAAGACAGTTCTGGATACATGTGGGGGATTTCACATGTGTTGATCTTTGTGATATGTCTTGTTGAAGAGATGGGTCTTCAGTAGTTTGCGGAAGTTGGCTAGTTCATAGATCGTTTTTTAGGTTGCGCGGCAACGCGTTACAGAATTGTGTGCTCATATAGGAAAAGGTTGATGCGTGCGTTAGTTTGTATTTTAGACCTTTACAGTTGTGGAAATGAAGTTTAAGGAATGTGCGAGATGATTTTTTAGCATTCCTGGGTGGTAAGTCTATCAGGTCTGACATGTAGACTGGGGCATAGCCATGGACGATTTTGTGAACTAGGGTACACACCTTGAACGCGATGCATTCTTTGAGTGGGAGCCAGTGTAGCTTCTCTCGTAGGGGTTTAGCACTTTCATATTTTGGTTAGGCGAAGAGCATGTGTATTCTATAATCCTGTGCATAAATTTTTGGAATGCCCATGACCCGTCCACGGCTACGCCCCCCTTTTTGGCAGCACGCATTAGAATTTATGCACACCACTTTACAGAATACGCTTAGCAAATTGTACTCGTAAATTGTAATTAATGTCTCTTAAGTGTTTAAAGAGGCCATGACTCTTTAAAAAGACTGCTTCAGCGATCACCAAAGACTTCGATACAGCAGTATATTGTACTTCATTTTAAAGAAACCAGAATTGAAAATAACTTATCCAAGAGGCAAATACTCATAGATTCCCCCTAAAGAAATGGAGAAGCCAGAAAGCCCCCATTCAGCTGGACTTATCGGCAGTGGCGCCTCTTTCTCCTCCTTCCCTCCTCCCTCTGGCGTTCTGGACACGCACTGAAGAGCAATGCTTAATGCACAACTCTTCAATGCATGCTCCAGGCCTCGAACTCCCGGACAACTCCCTCATGCTCAACGCTATGAGCATGCCTAAATTTGCATCTCATTAGCATTGAGCACGAGGGAGTTGCTTTTCTGCATTGGGACAGTGCCAGAGCTAAGAGCATCTGGCCATCAATGCAATACAAGTTTTAGGGGTCCTTTTACTAAGTTGCGCTAACAATTAGAAGAAATACCTCTACGATGAGGAAACACAGTAGTCAAAAGCAGAGGCTGACAAAGGACGAATCACCACTGTTGGATTTACATCTCCAGTGGTGATTCGTCCTTTGTCAGCCTCTACTTTTGACTACTGTGCTAACAATTAGTACATGCTAAATGATAAGTTGCCCACAGGAATATAATGGGCGTCTTATCATTTAGCCCACGCTAATCATTAGCGTGTGCTAAATCCATTAGCTACCTTTGTAAAAGGACCCCTCAGTGTACCAGGCATTACCAATCTGTCCAACACACTCAGCCAGGTAGTGGAGGCTGTCCTTGCACAGGGTCTATCCTTCTGCTCCACCTAGTCTACACAGAGAATGGAATTCTGCAATGACATGGAAGACCTACTTCATCTGGCTTCAACTCAAGGTGCACTTCTGTACCAGCACACCAACACACTCCGAGTCACATATGGAAGAAGACAATGACACAGCCGCAACAAGGGTGACAAAAGAAAGGGCAGCAGACGATGTCCGACCTATCACCTTTATTAAGCATCCAAGACGACACGAGTCGTGTTTCGGCCCGCAAGGGCCTTCCTCGGGAGTCTATAAACATATGTATACAAATTAAAAATATAAAATTAAATAAAATCCTATTACATTTGACACAGTATAAATAAATAAAACCATATAGATGACATATGTCTTTGACATAAATATATGTTTAGGCACAACTGGCATCAAACAGACAAATACAATCATCATAGTATATAAATAAAACTTTAAAAATATAACTTTAAAATATGTAAACAAATGTAGATTTTAAATTTTTCAGCATATACAAGTATATAAAACCAAAATCTATAAAACAAACATTCTGCAAAAAAATATATATATATATCAACCAATACAAGCAGATGGTGGCCGTAGCTAGAAGATTGCTAGGCTGTATAGAGAGAGGTGTGACCAGCAGAAGAAAAGAGGTTTTAATGCCCCTGTATAAGTCATTGGTGAGGCCCCACCTGGAGTATTGTGTTCAGTTTTGGAGGCCGTATCTTGCGAAGGATGTTAAAAAAATGGAAGCGGTGCAAAGAAAAGCTACGAAAATGGTGTGGGATTTGCGTTACAAGACGTATGAGGAGAGACTCGTTGACCTGAACATGTATACCCTGGAGGAAAGGAGAAACAGGGGTGATATGATACAGACGTTCAAATATTTGAAAGGTATTAATCCGCAAATGAACCTTTTCCGGAAATGGGAAGGTGGTAGAATGAGAGGACATGAAATGAGATTGAAGGGGTCAGACTCAAGAAAAATGTTAGGAAGTATTTTTTCACGGAGAGAGTGGTGGATGCTTGGAATGCCCTCACGCGGGAGGTGGTGGAGAGGAAAATGGTAACGGAATTCAAACATGAGTGGGATAAACATAAAGGAATCCTGCTCAGAAGGAAGGGATCCTCAGAAGCTTAGCCGAGATTGGGAGGCAGAGCCGGTGGTGGGAGGCAGGGCTGGTGGTTGGGAGGCGGGGATAGTGCTGGGCAGACTTATACGGTCTGTGCCAGAACCGGTGGTGGGAGGCGGGGCTGGTGGTTGGGGGGGCGGGGATAGTGCTGGGCAGACTTATACGGTCTATGCCCTGAAAAAGACAGGTACAAATCAAGGTAAGGTATACACAGAAGTAAATATCTTTAGTTGGATGTATGTTGATGTCAAGCTAAACGCAATGTAATACAGGTAATGTTCAATATCTGAAACAAGGGGGGATTTGTACATTCGAAAATTGCCAAGTACGTAAGAATATTGTATCTTTCCATTGAATAGATAACTTTTACTAAAGAAGCGTGCTAACAACTATGACTGAAAAGAGACATAACAATGACACACCGTTGCCACCTACTCAGAACCACAAAAACAGATTCCCAATGTTCAGAACAGCGGACTTGATTTTTACATAATAAAAAACTTAAAAGGGGGGTAGCTGCATAGAAGAAATCTGACAAAAGGAGCTGGCATCTTATAGACCTCAGGATACCCACAATGCATGAGACAGATTTACAGAGGCAGTACATGCAAATGTTCATTGAGGATATCTTGAAAACCCCACTGGCTGGGTGTGTCTTGAGGACTGGTCTATAAGGTGCCACCTGCCTTTGTCATTTTTATTCTTAATCAGAAAATGGCAAGTGTTCAAGGTACATAAGTAATGCCACACTGGGAAAAGACCAATGATTCATGGAGCCCAGCATCCTGTCCACTACAGCGGCCAATCCAGGCCAAGGGCACCTGGAGAGCTTCCCAAACGTACATTCTATACATGTTATTCCTGCAATTGTGGATTTTTCCCAAGTCCATTTAGTAGCGGTTTATGGACTTGTCCTTTAGGAAACCGTCTAACCCCTTTTTAAACTCTGCTAAGCTAACAGCCTTCACCACGTTCTCCGGCAACGAATTCCAGAGTTTAATTATGCGTTGGGTGAAGAAACATTTTCTCCAATTTGTTTTAAATTTACTACACTGTAGTTTCATCGCATGCCCCCTAGTCCTAGTATTTTTGGAAAGCGCGAACAGACGCTTCACACCCACCTGTTCCACTCCACTCATTATTTTATATACCTCTATCATGTCTCCCCTCAGCCGTCTCTTCTCCAAGCTGTATAGCCCTAGCCTCCTTAGTCTTTCTTCATAGGGAAGTCGTCCCATCCCCGCTATCATTTTAGTCGCCCTTCGCTGCACCTTTTCCAATTCTACTATATCTTTCTTGAGATGTGGCGACCACAATTGAACACAATACTCAAGGTGCGGTCGCACCATGGAGCGATACAACGGCATTATAACATCCTCACACCTGTTTTCCATACCTTTCCCAGAAGCCTAGTAAAAAGCCTTTTAGTCACATAAATCAGCTGTCTGGAAAATGGCCACCCTGAGTGAGAGTGAAAGTACACAGTGCACATATTTTAACATGCATTCGAGGGAGGCGTCCCTGGGGACAGGTTTAGGATGGGGACTGTGAAGTATGCATGCTTTTTCATATTTTTAAAAGGTTCCTGCACTAAAAGGAAACATGAGTTAGGTGCAGAACGTTTTTCCCAGGCAACTTTCATGTGGACTTTTTCCTTGCAAAATATTGCAAAATCTACAAAGAAAATGTGTCCACGCTCTTTGAAGCTATGCATGAAATATGAAAATTCCCAGGTATGTGCCAATATCTTTATCCTTTAAAAGCCGGTGTGATGGGTAAAGCAGCGGGATTAGATGTCTAGTTATTAACAAAAAGGTGATAATACTTTCAAATAGATTTGCCAGAACTAGAAGAAATATCTCTAATAGAGAGGCAATGCGGTGCTTTTTAACATACAGGATTTGGGTTGAACTAGTATAGCCTGAGTCTTGTCTTAATTGTTCCTCAGATAAATCTGGCAGGATGGAACCAGATGTTCTGTCTGTGCTATGCAGAAAATCAGCTTAGTCCGTCTGAAGATGTTCAGATATGCTAATTAAAGGATTACGCCTGCACAGAAAGCTTGGCTGGAAAGCCCTCCCTCGCCACAAGAAACTGATTTTCATTTTGAATCTGGTTATAGGCAGGGCTTTTTTTGAGGGGGTACTTGGGGGTACTGAGTACTGGCACCTGTTCCATTGTCTGCTAAAATCAACCCACGGCCCCCAAGTTTTAATGAAAGAGCTCAGGCTCTGCACACCAATTCTACTACTACTACTACTACTATTTATCATTTCTATTGCACTAGTAGACGTACGCTGCACTGTACACTTGAACATGAAGAGATAGTCCCTGCAAGACAGAGCTTACAATCTAATTAGGACAGACAAACAGGACAAACAAGAGATAAGGGAATATTAAAGTGAGGATGATAAAATAAGGGTTCTGAACAAGTGAATAAGGGTTATGAGTTAAAAGCAGCATCAAAAATTCTACCTTATCATAGATTCTGTGACTGGTTTCAGGGGGCCTGGCTATTGTGGAGTGGGTCCCTCAGTGATCACCCCACCCCTGAAGGGTGGCCTAGCATTTGAGTATCGGCACCTTTTTTGCTAGAAAGAATGCACTGGTTATAGGTGAAACATGTTAGAGGGTAGGAGCAGAGTGTATCCAGCCAACGCAGACTTGGTATATTTTTTTTTTTTTTTTGGGGGGGGGGGGGGGGGGTGTTCGTGCACAGTGTGCTCTGGTGTCGTGGAGTGGTTCCAGAACATTGTAAAAATGAAGCTTGTTAGAAAGCAGGCAGCATTACTCAGGCGCTCAGGGGTCCTTTTATAAAGGCAAGCTAGCATTTTTAGCACGTGCTAAACATTAGAGATGCCCATATATTTCTATTGGCGTCTCTAGGGTTTAGCGCATACTAATCATTAGTGCATGCTAAAAACACTAGCCCGCCTTTGTAAAAGGACCCCTCAGTCCTTAACTACTATAAAAATCCTTAGTCTGATTTTGGACTCTGTTATATTATGACTCTTCTGATACCCCATGAGATACAAATGTAAAATATAAGGATCAATGACTTGCAGTGGAAAGACAGCCATCGGGGAGCAGCAATCATAAGAGCATAAGAACATCCACACTGGGACTGACCAACGTTCCATCTAGCCCAGTAACCTGTTTCCAACAGCGGCCTTCCGGGTCTCAAGTACCTGGCAGAATCCCAAAGAGCAGCAGATTCCGGAACCCCAAAGATTAGCAAGAGTCCATGCTACCTATCCCAGGGATAAGAGGTGCTTTTCCCTTTGTCTATCTTAATGGCAGATTATGGACTTTTCCTCCAGGAACTTGTCCAAACCTTTTTTAAATCCAGATACACAAAGTGCTGTTACCGCCTCCTCTAGCTATTCATTGAGTGAAAAAAAGATTTCCTCCTGTTCATTTTAAAAGTATTAACCATGTGACTTCATGAAGTGTCCTCTAGTCTTTGTACTTGAGTGGAGGAGTGGCCTAGTGGTTAGGGTGGTGGACTTTGGTTCTGGGGAACTGAGGAACTGAGTTCGATTCCCGGCACAGGCAGCTCCTTGTGACTCTGGGCAAGTCACTTAACCCTCCATTGCCCACCGCATAGAGCCTGCCATGAGTGGGAAAGCGCGGGGTACAAATGTAACAAAAAATAAATAAAATAAAATCCTGGGCATTTTCACATTCTACGTGATATAAATGATAAAATCTGGGAAGGAAGCAAAACCTCATTTCCCATTGACAAGAAACATCAGACACAGAATCCAGGCTTTACCCAGCTCCCTAAAGGAACGAAAGACCAACTCAGCTCTAGCTAGGGAATATAACCTGATTGTTTATTCTACATCTTTATCAACTAGCTAATTAGCTGACCTAGAAGAGCTCTTTGACTCCTGATGCAGGCGTTTGTACGCCGAAACACGGCCCGTGTCGGGTTTTCATCATAAATAAAGGACTGCATTTTTCTCAATCCTGAAGGCCCAGTGTTTACTTTGTTTGTTTGTTTGGCATATTCTACGTGAGCAATGAATTCTGGTTTCTCTGTTAGTCCTTTTGGATATGCCAGTCGAGTAGTGTTGTAGGAAATAACTTTTTATTGGACTCATTTAATATATCATTGAGTAGCAAAGGATAACCCTTGAAAACTAGTCATAAAATGGTCACATGATTGTTGGCCTCGTTTCCACATATTTAAATTTCTCTTTCAGAGACTTTCAAGTAAAGAAATTTCCAGAATATTTTGAATCAGAAGCTGAAAACCCAAGACTGGTTCACCTCTTTTGCAAACGGGTTGTAACGAATAATCATCCGAGGCCGTTTTCAGCTTCCAAGAGCATCAAACTCCCATGAGGCATCGCAGATGTTCCAGGGAATTATGCAGCAGATTCCAGTCAAAACATTGAGCAAAAATCCCATTTAGGTCCTAGTTTAAAAAAAAACATAGAAAAAGGGAAAAGAAAGTGAAGGAAAGAAAGAGAAGAGAGAGAAAAGAGCGGGAAGATGAGATGAGAATGGTAGTGACAGGAAAGAGTCTGGAAGAGCAAAAGGGAGGATGAGAGAGTGCAGGAGAAGATATGAAAAGGAGAGAGGGTCATCATCTCTAGCTACCCACCCACCTAAAACTCTAGCCACACAGTCTGCCATGACACACTCATTCCCTTCTACCTACCAGGAGAAAAGCATAAGTACATAAGCACTGCCATGCTGGGAAAAGACCAAAGGTCCATCAAGCCCAGCACTCTGTCTCCGACAGCGGCCAATCCAGGCCCCAAGAACCTGGCAAAAACCCAAAATTTAATAATGATCAATGGACTTTTCCTTCAGGAATCTGTCCAGACCCCCTTTAAACTCAGCAAGGCCAGCTGCCGTCACTACCTTCTCCGGCAATGAGTTCCAGAGTCTAACCACACGCTGAGTAAAGAGAAACTTTCTCCAATTTGTTTTAAACCTACCACCTTCTAATTTCATCTTGTGTCCCCTAGTTCTATTATTGTTAGAAAGCGTAAACAAACGCTTCACATCTGTCTGCTCTATCCCACTCATTATTTTGTAGACCTCTATCATATCGCCCCTCAGCCGCCTTTTCTCCAGGCTAGAGAGTCCTAGCCGTCTTAACCTCTCCTCATAGGGTAGTCGTCCCTTTTATCATTTTTGTTGCCCTTCTCTGCACCTTCTCCAATTCCTTTATATCTTTTTTGAGATGAGGCGACCAGAACTGAACACAATACTCCAGGTGCGGTCGCACCATGGAGCGATATAACGGCATTATAACATCCTCATGTTTGTTTTCCATCCCTTTTCTAATAATACTCAACATTCTGTTCGCCTTCTTAGCCGCCGCAGCACATTGAGCGGAAGATTTCAACGTTCTATCCACGTACCAAAGCTCTGCTGGCAAATCCTATGGTTATTTTTTAAGGGAAAGGGGATGGGACTTGATATACCACTTTTCTGTGGCTACAGTCAAAGCAGTTTCCATATTACATACAGGTACTTATTTTGTACCTGGGGGAACAGAGAGTTTCGTAACTTGCCCAGAGTATTCCAGAAGCCTCCACTATGTTACTACTGGTAATAAGATTGACAGATTCTCTCTGCCACGAAACAGTATTTCTTGTGCATAATGACCTCACCGAAATGCTTAAGTTACAGTCATTGCCCCAGGAAACAACGCCTGCACAGTCTTCATTTAACTCTCCCTGAAATGACTTCGAGCTGCATTTTGTTGTTGTTCCAAATGGCATATGCATTTCAAGCTCTGTGAGGTTAGGTGGATGAGGCAGGTAATATATTTTCGTAGAAGTGAATGATTTAGAAGACATGCCAAAAGATCAAATCAGAGCAGAAAAAAAAAAGCAAAGCAACGCCTAGAAAATAACGACAGATCCATCTTTGATGGATTCTGAGCATTTTGAAGGCCCTTTTTTCCCTTTAACAGAGAGTCAGTAATACTGGGATATGGTATAATTCATTCTCAACTGCTGTGAATGTTGAAGCGGATAGAATCTCTCGTGTACATGGGGCAAAATGTTATAATACTCTAGATTAAATATAGCCCATCTTTAAGTTGTATTATAGTCATGTATCAAAACAAAAAAACCCAAAAAGGCACACAACTGCTTACAAAACAGTAGATAAAAAACAACAAAGCAGTGGAATCAAATGCATTTATTGGAACAATACCCGACGTGGCCACGTTTCGCCCTCAGGCTGCGTCAGGGGTATAAACTATCAAAAGTGTATGTAAATATATCATACACACTAGTAGTTCCAAAAATCTAGTTCCAATGCTAATGCATATCAGTTTAGTTGGAAGTAGCAGATAAATGGAACTAGATTTTTGGAACTACTAGTGTGTATGATATATTTACATACACTTTTGATAGTTTATACCCCTGACGCAGCCTGAGGGCGAAACGTGGCCACGTCGGGTATTGTTCCAATAAATGCATTTGATTCCACTGCTTTGTTGTTTTTTATTTATAGTCATGTATCTACTACACCAGTGGGTCCCAAACCTGGTCCTGGAGTGCATGCAAATCTCTCTCATGCCATAATGGATGCCTCCAGGACCAGGTTTGGGAGCCACTGCACTACATTAACATCCAATCAATTCTATAACTGGGTCAGGGCCGCCGAGAGATGGGGGGGCAGGAGGGGCAAAATTCCCCGGGCCCGGCACCAGGTCCTAGGGTCTGTCTCTCTTCTGCTCCTATCGGGAACTGGTCCCGGTACACTGGAGCAGGTGAGAGACAGGCTGCAGTGCCGGGCCCCCCTTGGAGGCTGGGAAGGAGCCGATTCACCGACGTAAGGGGCGGGGCCTCTCATGTCAGTGCGTCAGCTCCTCCCAGCCACAAAGGGGGGCCTGGCCCTGGGATCTCTCGTGGCAGCAGCAGCGGCTGTATTCCAGGTTAGGCTTGGTGGCTCAGGCTGTATCCTAACTGTGGGTGGGGGGGGGGCATCGGCTGCATCATGATTGGGGGGCCTGGTGGGAGGGGGTGGCGGCTGCGTTCCACATGGGAGGAGGGCCCGGGTGCCTCCCAAGTTGGGGGGGGGGGGCCCAGTGGTGCCCTTGCCCCGGGCCCAGCTCTGACTCTCGGTGGCCCTGAACTGGGTGTCTCCATTTGGGACACCCAAAGGGCAGTACTAGAAGTCTATTGTGTAAAGGAACTTGGGTATATAGGTTATTTTATAGAATACTACAGTAATCTAGTAGCAGCATACCGAACATTTAGGAATTCACATGTACACCAGCCATAGAGCTGGCCTAAGGGCATAACTTACAGTATTACGAGTGGAAGCTCTGCCTATGTCCCACCCATGGGTAAGACCATTACAAATACGCATTGTGTAAGATGGTCACATTCAGGAGAATTCTATATATAGCACCGAATCTTAGGTGCTACTTCCGCACAGAATTTTCACCACGTAAAAGTGTTCTAATGGATGCCAGGCACTGAAATGGGGCAGAAATGGCAGATCCATGTGAAAACACACTTTCCCGCCCATTTATAGAATAGCGCATAAGTGTTTCCGCACAGATCTGCAGAGGGGACGTGGCCATGGGAGGGGCATGGGTGGGTCAGGGACGTTCCATTAAAATGTGCACTATATTATAGAATAGTGCGGATCCAAGCCCAGTGTGCGCGGCAGGATTTATACCTGGTTACCGTTGGTATAACTCCTCGCAACCAAAGTTGGGCGTGGATCCCGCACTATGTGGTATTCTATGAAGGGCACTGATCCTGGAACACCGTTGTAGAATTCCATGCAATGCTGATATTTTTCAGTGCCAGGGCCAAATTTTCACCGCCATGTACTGAATCCAGTCTGTTATGTAAGATATTCACAAATGTTTAGGTGGAATACTGGCCTTTGTGCTCCTTTGTTCAGAAAATGCGTATGATAAAGACAGCAAAAGACTTGAGATAGCGATGCGCATTATAAGCAGAACACATAATCACTCCCTTGAAAAAGCGTCAACAAAACGGGATTCCGTTGGGTTTGAAGAATTAAGATAAGTGTGCTTTCATTTTGAGTGTCACTGAACACGTTTTCATGATCACATTTTGAAAATTTATGAAATTCAAGGAAATTAAACATTTGAATTTTGGCCAATGATGATTTATAACCATAGCAGATGCTTTTTCAAAAATAAAGTATTAGCACTACTCCTAAGTCTACCACCCTGCAACATCAAGGCATATCCTCTGGTTCTACTGCTTCCCCGTCTCTGGAAAAGCTTTGTTGAGGCTCCAAAGAGCTAGACTCGGGAATAAGACTAGGAAACATTTCTACATGGCAAGGCTGATGGGAGCCCTACTACTACTACTTATCATTTCCATAGCGCTACTAGACTTACGCAGCGCTGTACACTTGAACATGAAGAGACAGTCCCTGTTCAACAGAGCTCACAATCTAATTAGGACAGACAAACAGGACAAATAAGGGATAAGGACAAAGAGTAGAATGATTCTAGAATCCCAAAGAGTAGCAAAGATTCCGGAATCCCAAAGAGTAACAAGATTCTGTGCAGAATCCCAAACAGTAGTAAAGATTCCAGAATCCCAAAGACTACTACTACTACTACTTATCATTTCTATAGTGCTACTAGACGTACGCAGCGCTGTACACTTGAACATGAAGAGACAGTCCCTGCTCAACAGAGCTCACAATCTAATCAGGACAGACAAACAGGACAAAGAGTAGAAAGATTCTAGAATCCCAAAGAGTAGCAAAGATTCCGGAATCCCAAAGAGTAACAAGATTCTGTGCAGAATCCCAAACAGTAGTAAAGATTCCGGAATCCCAAAGACCGCTACTACTACTTATCATTTCTATAGCGCTAGTAGACATACGCAGCACTGTACACTTGAACATGAAGAGACAGTCCCTGCTCGGCAGAGCTTACAACAGCCTCTGAAGGGAGGAGCCTGGACGTTGAAACATTAATGGAATTCAGGAAAGTCTGGGATTATCAGAGAGGATCTTTCATGGAAAAGAAATGAAGGTTGAAATAACGCATGGCAACATAGCAGGAGATAAACTGGGAGACCAGTTGTGCTTTGTAGAGTTCATCTGTCATCTTAGTCAGCATTTCTGTCACAGTGTACAGTCATTTGTTATTATAATTATTGTTTAATTTGGATAAAGCACAGATTGTGCTCACAGTCTGACTTCTGAATACAATACATAGGTAATACAATAGGGGAATAGTAATGGTGAATGATTAATACAAGTCAAACTGGTACAAAAGGTAAGGGAGTTCCTTTCCCCCAAGGGCTTCATATCTTAAGCATATGAAGCTGTTCGCTATTCTCTTTATCTAACTATCTCAGAGTACTTAGACGATGTGCAATGAAGACTGGATGGATTACAAACGTATATACTTGTGGTTTTTCTGGGCTCATACTCGGTGCTTTATGAGAATTCTCTCTCTTGTTGTGTGGTATAAAAGTTATATCTGAACTTGGCCCATTAAATATTTTAGTTTCCTTGTTTTCTTAACTAGGAAATAAATCTCTCTTAATCCCTGCTGTGTGACTAGTCGTGGTTTATTCAAACACAGCTGGAATTTAAATCAAACAGAAGGCACCACCCATCTTTTTTTTATGAACCCTGCATCTGGTGTAGTGTGTACTCAAGAATGGATTCAGAAATGTAATATTTATTCTTCTTCTGTACACCCTGCCTAGCTCATTGGCTGCAGATATGTTAAATGAATATTTCAATTCAGTACAAACGGAAGTTTGATATCTTTATATGGTTTTCGTTAGTAAAAAGTAGCATTCCTGCTTTCCAGGCGCTACAGAGTTCAGAATATTATGGAATCTCAGGCTTGATGTTGGGTACAATGAGTCCAGTCACATTTCCTGTCATAAGAACATAAGAATACTCATACTGGATCAGACCAGTGGTCCATCTAGCCCAGTATTCTGCTTCCAACAGTGGCCAATTGAGGTCACAAGTACCTGACAGAAACCCAATTAGTAGAAGGCAGTGGCTTCTCCCATATCCATCTCAATAGCAGACTATGGACTTTTCCTCCAGGAACTTGTCCAAACCTTTTTTAAACCCAGATACATTAACTGCTGTTACCACATCCTTTGGCAATGAGTTTCAGAGCTTAACTAATCTTTTCCGCCTATTTGTTTTATCCATGTAATTTAATTGAGTGTCCCTTGGTCTTTCTACTTTTTGAAAGAGTGAAAAATCAATTCATTTTTACCCGTTCTACACCACTCGGGATTTTGTAAACCTCAGTCATATCCCCCCTCAGCCATCTCTTTTCCAAGTTGCCTAACTGCTTTAGTCTTTCCTCATATGGGAGGAGTTCCATCACCTTTATCATTTTGGTCACTCTTCTGTTCAGGCCCGGTACTCTTCTCCTGTTTTGGTCATGTATGTAAGAAGATTTTTTAACAATTCTGCAAAAGAAGTTCAGTTAGGTCATTGTCTAAGGTAGTCCACTAGTAACAGTATCTGTCTGTTTTCCTTTCGTACTTCCTCGTCTACTTCCTGGCTGTGGAAGGCTGGATAGGAAGTCTCCTCAGCAGCCATTTAGAGACATCATCTTTCCCTACAGACCAAACTCAAACCCTCCAGGATCCTGAATGGAACCTACCAGGACATCTGGCTAGACCATACTATTGTAGCATTATCACCAATCCATGGTGGGCAGGTAACCAAGTTGTAGCTCTTTACATGGTGTAGAACATAAATAAGCAGAAAAAGATTGAGGTCTTGGGTACACCCCCTCTTCAAGATCTGGAGGATATGCATTGGTCACTTAGGACCAGATTTTATAAAAGGCGCTCAAAAATGTGTACCAGAAAAGATTGGCGCTAAGCATCATTCTATAAAGGGCACACGCCCTTTATAGAATAATGCTTAATGCCAACACCCATACCTGAACTTTGGGTACCAGACTTATGCCTGGAAACCTGGTGTAAATGCTGGCGCCCAAGCTGGTCATGCTGACCCGTTATTCTGTAATAATGCATGTAACTTTTCAGAATGCCGACATGCTCATGCCCCTCCCATAGCCACACCCCCTTTTGAGTTGCACACTATGGGATTTGGGTGCCCAGCATTACAGAATAATGTGTAGCCAATTGGTGCCAATTAATGTCAATAATTGGTTGTTAGCATCCAATTATTGCTCACTAATGGCTCATTCACCAATTGAGTTGGATGTGCATCTTAGGATCCCGCCCAAATTTGAGCACCATATATAGAATCCAGGGGTTATTGGATAATAGACATTTTAGTGAGTTATATGGACCAAAGAGGAATACAACTCACTTCTCAGATATCTGCATAAATCTCTTCACTCCCCAAAATATCCCAGTTAGGATAATAACATAAACAGACCACAACCGAAATAACCGATGCTCCAATTTATCAATCATAAGACCCTCCTCATGATACATTTGACCCCTTTTTTTTTCTAAAAAAAAAATAAAAACAAGCAGACCTAATGTCCACTGTGCAATCCAAAGGATTATTTCATTCCTTTCTTCGAAATCATGTGGCTCTGAGTTTCAATGTAGCCTGGCACCGTTGCTATTTTATGGAAAGATCAGTGGCTGCATTGGAGCGCCGATTCCTGGAGAATTTAAACCGAAACTCGGCACCACATTGAATCGAAAAGAGTGTCCCATGTCAGCGACTGTAACTGTGTTCAGAAATATTGGATTTGCATATTAATTTGTATGAACATGCGGAGACAGTAATAGGCCATCAACAAGTAATTTCCAAGACGTAGATAATTGCCATCACCTGTAACATTGAGCAGATGTAATTGTTGATAATAGTTACTACTGCAAGTGTCATTAAGAAACGTCAGACCGCCCAGAACACAGCAGCAAGACTTATCTTTGGTAAATCAAAATTTGAATCTGCCAGGCGCCTTCGTGAAAAATTACACTGGCTCCCCATCAAGGAACGTATTGCCTTTAAGGTTTGCACCTTGGTTCATAGGATTGTTTATGGAGACGTTCCAGGATACAAGTTAAATTTAATAGATTTACCACCTAGAAACAGTTCCGGTTCTTCTCGATCCTATTTGAACTTACATTACCCAGATCGCTATGGCCTAAAATACAAATCTACCTATGCATCCAGCTTCTCCTTCATTGGCACGCAGCTATGGAATACATTGCCCAAAGTCTTAAAATCAGCTCAGAACCATCTAAATTTCAGGACATTACATAGTAACATAGTAACATAGTAGATGACGGCAGAAAAAGACCTGCATGGTCCATCCAGTCTGCCCAACAAGATAAACTCATATGTGCTACTTTTTGTGTATACCCGACTTTGATTTGTACCTGTCCTCTTCAGGGCACAGACCGTATACTGAAGACATCCTTATTCCAGAAGGCTTATCATCCAGACCCAACTTAAGTTACTGCTTTTTTTGTCACAGTCAAATTTTTGAACCTTATTGATCATTTATTATCTTTGTTGTTTTATACGATACCTATACGATCACTATCTTACTTTACATTGTTTAACTGTATTTTACTGAACTGTAGTCTGCCCTACGGTATTGTGTAAGCCACATTGAGCCTGTGACTAGTGGGAAAATATGGGGTATAAATGTGTTAAATAAATAAATAAAATTATTTCCACACTGATTCACAGAATTGATGCAGTGGGAACATTTTTGAATTTATTATAACAGTGTTATGTGCACAGTGGAATTTAGAGGGACATTATGAAGAAAAGGGTGAAATAAATCTTGGGATTATACAATGGACATTAGCGGGGTAATTCTATATATGGCGTTCAAAGATGTGTATGCAAATTTGGGCATGTACCCAGTTTGCACATACAATTTAATTGCGTAACAAGCCTATTAATTATGTACATTTCTCAATCTGTTCCTCTCCATCCTTCCTACTCCTTACCCCTCCCAATCTCTTCTCCTTTTGCTCATCCTTTCTTTGTTTACGTCTCCATGCTCAATTTACATATCCTCAAAACCCCACTACTACTATGTTTACTACAACTTGTAACATTCTCCTTCAAGATTTTGTAATTCTATTTACTATGCAAGCCGCATTGAACCTGCTATGTGTGAGAAAGTGCGAGGTACAAATGTAATTAATAATAATAATATTAATGCCAATAATTGGGCGCTAACAATCACTTATTGATGCTAATTGACAAAAAATGTGGATTTACACACCCATCTTGCTAGGCGCTATTCTATAAAGATATGCAAGTAAATCTTTTAGCGCACAACTGAAAAGTGAGGGGCATTCACTAAAGATACGTTATTATTATTGAATTCATGGGATTGGTGCCTAATTTACTGACGAGGATTTAAACTAAGTTTCAGTTGGTGTAAGTCCTCGCTTCCAAAGTTAAGCATGTATCCCTGTGCTATGTACTGTTCTAGAAATGGCGACCAACTTGGAGCACCATAGTGCTCAACGTTCAATTTTTTGGTGCCCAAACGTGGGTAGCATTTACTGAATCTAGTCCTAGGTCTATTGGTTTCATTTCTTAGAAGAATAGGATACTGAGTTGCAGATTCTATATATGGAGCCTGAAAACTCTGCGCAGAAAGCATTTCCACCTAAGCTTATTCTATAAGTGGCACCTACATTTAGGCGCGGTACATAGAATACGCTTAGTTGGTAACCTAGTGCTTAAAAATATGCTTCTCCATTTACACTGATGAAAGTTTGGCGTAAATCCTGGCATGTAGATTTAGGCACAGAGGGCCATATTCTATAACAGTGCATGTAGATTTTGGAACACCCACAAAACGCCCATTTCCCAACTCATAACCACACCCCTTTTTGCCTGCCTGCATTAAAATTTAGGCGCGGTGCATTACTGAATACGTTTAGGGAGTTATGCACGTAAATTCTATTTATTGCCAATTAGTGCTCATTATTGCTTGTTAAGTGGTGTTAACAACACTGATTGGCTTGTTATTGGTTACATTTGGTTCCCACATTTTCCCACCTATTTGCAGGTTCAATGTGGCTTACGTAGTACCGTAAGGCATTCACCAATTCCAGTAGGAACAAATACAAAGCGATTTTGTGGTACAATAAGGTTCTTGTGTGACAGACGTGTTAGGGAAACGTAGAGAGGAAGAGTTATTTTGTGTCCATTACGAGCTTTGGTTTCGTTGTGTTGTAGGGTTCAGGCATTTAAGTTGGGTCGGTAGGGTATACCTTTTTGAACAGGTTAGTTTTTAGTGTTGTTAAGCCAATTATGTTACGAAAAGACTGAGAAAGAAAGGAACAAATTAAAGACGGCAACATACTGGAAAGAGTTTCCATGGGGCATTTGATTGTGTATATGTCGACGTCTGGAAGGGTGCATTGTCTTCAGGCAATGATGAATTCTGTTGATTTGGGTTGATTTATAGGTGTACCTGGTATTTAAATTTTTATCCACACATACATCAGCCAGTCAGAGAATACCTCCGCCTACTCAAATATAGAAATAAAACCTATAAATCAATCTATGCAGCAGGTTTCGATTACCTGGGCTCCAAATGGTGGAACCTAATCCCCAAAGCCATAAGAAGCACTGACAACTATCTTCACTTCAGAAAAGAACTGAAACCACATCGCTTCAGAAAGTTCTACGGCAAACTATAACAGACTCCCACTGCGCAACCGACACATGAATGTCTTCCAACTGCCCAAAACGCTTACGCCTTCCACTGATCTTAACTGTCCCATTAATATGTAACCCAACCAACAACTAAATGTAAGCCACATTGAACCGAAACATGTTTTTGGATAATTGTGGGATAGCAGAACAAATAAATAAATATATATATACGCCTAGATGTTGGCACAGAACACTAGGCATGCTGTACAGAATCCGAGGGTGAATGTATCAAGAGGATGATCCCATGATGGACAAATTGGAGCATTGGTTATATTGGTTGTGATTCAGCCTAAGCCAGTGGTTCCGAAACCTGGTCCTGGAGGCACCCCAGCCAGACAGGTTTTCATGATATCCACAATGAATATTCATGAGAGGGATTTGCATGCATTGCCTCCTCTGCACGTCAGTCTCTCTCATGAATATTCGTTGTGGGTATCCTGAACACCTGACTGGCTGGGGTGCCTCCAGGATCAGGTTTGGGAATCACTGGCCTAAGCTCACAATCCGAGGCTCTGTTTCCACATTTTTGGTAGGCACGGGAAATGTTAGTTTGTTTATTTGCATAGACGTGCGTGCAAAAAAAAAACAACCCCTAGCACTCTCCACTTACCTCAAAGACTTGAGAACATAAAATAATTTGCAGAGCTTGTCTGGTTGAGCGTGCCAGCTCTGCGGAACACGCGGAGGGATCACATTTCTAGTGTCACCTTTCACCAGCCCCAAAACTATTTCGCAAAGTGTGTGTTTATATAAGCCCATACTGAAAACACTTCCTGTATGAATAGAAAGCACTTGCCATAAGCATAGAAAGGCAGTCCTGTGTGCTGGAGAAGGTAAGCAGGTGCTTGTGTGGATATTCATATGGGGGTCTCCTTGATAAAAGCAAGAAAAAAAATGACAGGGTACTTGTGTGTACGCTGCAGATGAAACAGATTTGGGAAGCTGGAAGACACGGTTATACTTATAAGGTATGCACAAGGCAAGACCAGAGGCGCCAGTGAGCTTGATTACTGTATGAGGCTGAGTTGAGACTTGCCCTTCCTTATGGCCTCCAGCATCTATGTAGAAACGAGGACGCCACGACTCGTTCCAAAGGCCCTGCCTGATCAGACCTGCCCAAGTCTTCGTTTGGGAAAGTGTTTGAAGTACGCAGGAAAATTACTAACCTTAATCATGTCTTTTACTGGCTTTGATAGCTTGACAGAATTACTTCTGTGATTAATAGTTTATTAAAAGATGGAACCAAAAAAATACCTTTACGAAAAGATTGAGAAAGAAAGACAGGAACAAATTAAAGACGGCAGCGTACTGGAAACAGTTTCCATGGGGCATTCGATTGTGTAGGTGTCAACGTCTGGAAGGGCGCATTGTCTTCAGGCGATGCTGAATTGTTCTGATTTGGGTTGATTATTCGTGCACCTGGTATTTAAATTTGTATCCACACATGCCTCAGACAGTCAGAGAGTTAAATATCCATAGACTGTGTTTTAAAGAAATACATATTTTGAGGGTGTTCCTTTGTGATACATCAACTTCATCAGAGTTTGTCATAGGCGAGCCCTGCACTAAATGCGTTTGAATTATGATATCACCTACCACCCTCCTTGCAGACTCTGGGGTCCTTTTTACTATGCTGAAATAAAGCATGAACGCGTGCTTACTACAGGTTAAAAAGGAACTACCGCGGAATGTTTTGGAATTGGCGGGCGCTTCCCATGTGCTAAAAATAGATTCTATATTTCAGCATGGGGGACATGTTTGGAGACAGGAAGTAGGCATACCCTGCGCTAATCTGTTAGCATGGGGGCTTTGGTGGTGTGTGCTGACCAATTAGCGCAGGATTAGTGCGGGAGCCCCTACTACCTACAAAATAGGTGGCGGCAAAGTCTCCCGTGCTAATGCCCATGCGCTAATTGGTAATTAGTGTGTGGCCATTAATGGAAAAAATGAAATTGCGGCTAATTTACGGCTCCTCAAAAAATGGCCTCAGTGCACAGGAAACCCACATGCTAAAGACAGTAAGCAGCTTAGTGAAAGGTCCCCTTTGTTCATCTGGTTATATTCTATTCAAACCCCCCTCCCCATATTCAGCTGGTGGCAGGCAGCGCAGTTAGCTTCCGCCAGTGGCGCTGGCCCCGGATATCCAATCCCAAAATATCACAGGATACTAAATATGCAGTAATTAGATCATGTATGACATCTTCGGAAAAAACACGATTTGAAAGCGCAAAACCTCTTCGCGCAAAACAACACTGGCTCCCTATCAAAGAGCGAATCGCCTTCAAAATCTGTACCACGGTTCACAAAATTATACACGGCAAAGCACCTGACTACATGTCAGACCTTATCGACTTACCAGCCAGAAGCTCATTCGAATCAACACGATCATACCTAAATCTACACTACCCAAGCTGCAAAGGACTCAAATACAAATCAACTTACGCATCCAGTTTCTCCTACATCAGCACGCAACTGTGGAATGCAATACCAAAAGACATGAAAACCATACATGACCACCTACACTTCAGAAAGTCACTCAAGACCCACCTGTTTAAAAAGGCATACCCAACAGACCCAACGTAAATGCCTGATATCAACGACACAACTACACTACAGTTCGTAATAGCCTTCACCGAGCTCTTCCACTGAACGTTTCCTCAATGTGGTCCTACCATATGAACATTACCCTATCACAACTTCACCTTGTATTTGTATACACCGGAGTCTCCAGCACTATGTAAGCCACATTGAACCTACAAAGAGGTGGGAAAATGTGGGGTACAAATGTAACAAATAAATACAATATTCATAATAAATACGAAACAAGAAAAAGAAAAGGAAATGTTACAAGGAACAAACAGATGTCATGCAAATATTTATTTTAAAATAACACTATACACACTAATAATCCCCACATATAGTAACATAACATAGTAAATGACGGCAGATAAAGACCTGTACGGTCCATCCAGTCTGCCCAATGAGATAAACTATATATGAACTATGTGCCTAGAAAGCTGGAATAATGTCCACAAATATGTCCAATGGAACTACAATCTCTATCGATAAATCAGCTGTAAACGTGTCTTCACCCTGTCTTGTTGAACCCAGGACTTGTTTATTTATTTGCGACATTTATATCCCACATTATCCCATTGCTGGCATTCGGTGCTCTTAAAAAAAAAAATCTCACCTTAACGGCAAAATCACTGAACATTCCAGGCCGTTCCCAATGACTGCCATTGAATATCCGTTTTTTTGGGTGGGTGGCTATAATTTTACGGGCTATGTCAATATGGTGGCTATAATTTTACGGGCTATGTCAATATTCAGTGCTGGCTGGTTAAACTAATAGCGGGCAAAAATAGAACTGCTCTATTTATGTGCTCCGATTTGCTCACTAAACTTAGCCAGCCAGTACTTGAATATGTGCGACATATCCAGTTAGCCACTATGGACTAGATTCTATATATCACACCTAAAAAATCAGCTCCGAAAAAAATACACCTAGGCATATTATATAAACTATGCCTAAAGTTGGTCGCAGTTTATAGAATATGCCTAAATCTAGGACTAGTTCATAGAATACGCCCAGTGCCAATTTTCTGCGACTATATTTAGTTACGGCCATTTACGCCAATAAACACCTGATGTAAATACCAACGCCTAAATTACATGCGGAACGGGCACGTAAATACAAGGAATGCCCATGACCTACCCCATACCCCTCCCATGACCATGCCCCCTTTCAGATCCGAGTCTTAGAATTAACGCGCACCACTTTATAGAATATGCTCATCTGTGTAAATTCTAATTAATGCCAATTAGTGTCAATAATTGCTTGATAAATGCAATTATCGGTGCTGTTTGACTTGTTAAGCTAATTAAGGGGGTCTTTTACTAAGGTGCTCTGGCATTTTTAGCACGTGCTAAAAATAGGCGTGCGCTAAACGCTAGAGATGCCCGTAGGAATACATGAGCGTCTCTAGCGTTTAGCATGCACCTATTTTTAGCACATGCTAAGAATGCTAGCAAGCCTAAGTAAAATAACCCCTAAGTTGCGTACGCAAATTCAGAACATGACCAGATTTCCACACACAACTTAAGTTGCTCTAATAAGCTTGAGTTAGGCTTTTTTGCTTGAATAACATAAAACAACCCATAAGACAGTTTCGGAACAAATGAAATGGACCCTAGGAAAGCTGTCTTCTAAGCGTTTTCTCGTCTCTCTCCCCTGCCCTCCCCTCCATGTCGAGTGATTCTCCCCTCCCCTCCCCTCCATGTTCAGCGATTCCCCCTGCCCTACCCTCCCTGTCCAGTGATTCTCCTCTCCCTTCGATGTCCAGTGATTTTCCCCTCCCCTCCTCTGCCCTCCCATCCCATCTCATCCATGTCCAGCAATCCTCACCTCCCCTCCCCTCCATACCTGAGGTCGCAGCAGCGGCAGGCTCGGCTCGAGTTGCCTCCAGCCTTCCCTTGCCTTCCCTCTTAGTGTCCCACCCTCCTCTGATGTCATTTCGTCTTTCCACGAGAGTGAGACACAGAAGGAAGGGAACGCTGGAGGCGAGCTGACGTAAGCTCATTAGCATATGGTTACAAACCCAGTGAGCCAGCCATCCAGTGACGTAGGTTGACCAATTATTATATAGAGAGATATGCTGTTTTTAACTTGTTTATTAGAGAGGTGTGGTAGCCGTGTTAGTCCACTCTTAAAGGTGATCAATAGAAATCAAACAAAATTAAAACATGGAGAGACTGTTATATACACTGTCAGCTATCACATTTGCTTATTTCTGATCTGACAAAGAAGGGCAACCTTCGAAAGCTAATCAAGAAATGTATTAAGTTATGTCCAATAAAAAAGGTATCATCTTATTTTCTTTTCCATGTTTTATTTTGTTTGATTTCTATAGATTCTACATGGAATGTTGCTATTCCACTAGCAACATTCCATGTAGAAGTCGGCCCTTGTAGATCAGCAATGTGGCCGCGCAGGCTTCTGCTTCTGTGAGTCTGACGTCCTGCACGTTCGTGCAGGACGTCAGACTCACAGAAACAGAAGCCTGCACAGCCTTCTACATGGAATGTTGCTAGTGGAATAACAACATTCCATGTAGAATCTCCAATAGTAGCAACATTCCATGTAGAATCTCCAATAGTAGCAACATTCCATGTAGAATCTCCAATGGTATCTATTTTACTTTCATAGTAATGCTTGAATGTTTTGAATTATATACACTGTCAGCTAGCACATTTGCTTATTTCCGATCTGAGGAAGAAGGGCAACCTTCGAAAGCTAATCAAGAAATGTATTAAGTTATGTCCAATAAAAAAGGTATCATCTTATTTTCTTTTCCATGTTTTAATTTTGTTTGATTTCTATTGATTAACTTGTTTATTGAATGAATGTCTCTTTGTCCTTGTCTCTTCCCTTTTTACAAATGGCATCCCTTTCTTAACTTATTTTTAGTCTGTACACAGCTTTGACCTATTTAGGAAAGGCGGTATAGAAAGTCTTTTAATAAACTAAATAGAATCGGGGGGTATGAGCTAAGGGCCAGATTCTACATATGGCGCCTAAAAAACCAGCGCGGAAAACATTTCCGACTAAGTATATTCTATAAGAGGCGCCTAGATTTAGACTATGCTTAGTCGATATCCCAGCACCTAAAACTATACACCTCCATTTACACCAATGAAAATGTGGCATAAATCGTGGCACGGAGATTTAGGCGCAGAGGGCCATATTCTATAACTACGCATGCAATGCATGCAAATTTTGGAACGCCCATTAAACGCCCAATTCCACACCTATAACATGCCCCTTTTTGCCTGTGTGCGTTAGACGTTAGGCACACTTAGAGAACATGCTTACTGGGTTGTGCGCATACATTCTAATTATTGCCAATTAGTGCTCATTATTGCATTTATAGAATAGCACTTGAGCTGATTTCCGTGCCACATTTTGGGCACCAAGATTTACGCCAACTGAAACCCGGTGTATATCCTGGCGCATACGTTAGGCATAAAACCATGGTATTTTGTAATAGCGCATCTTTACTGAATGCCCCTCCAATGCCCCTGACCTCTTTTGAGTTGCGCACTATAAGATTTGCGCGCAGACCATTATAGAATAGTGCTTAGCAGGATGCACGAATAAAACCAAAATGTTGCCAATGAATGCCAATACTTGATTGTTAACACCCAATTATTGGTGCTAATTGGCTCATTAGCCAATTTAGTTGGCAGATATCTCAGGATAGTATAAGTAAATAAGTAAATTTGCGCATCATTTATAGAATCCAGAGGATAACATATATTTTTATTTCAGCCTTTTAAAAGGTAAAACCAAACTTTTAACCAGTAAGCTATGCATGTGTACTCTGCAAGGAATGCACCAGCCTGCTGTGAGGACCTTAATTTAGCAGCGGCTGCAGGATGGCATGATCAGTGTGACCCATTCTGGAAAGATGAACACAAGGCCCAACGAACAGAGAGATAGTAGGGCTACTCTATCAGACATATCACAAGGTCTTTCAATACTAGGCGCCATCTTGCTCCCTGCATATTTGCATTGTGTTGGGCATGAAAGATCGTGTTGTTATATGCTTGACACAGACATTCTTATGCAAGCCAAACAGTTTCATTTTCCTTAGAAATTAGTTAGATTATAATTGTTGCAATTGTCTGGGTCTTGGTGCACCTGAGTAAGTGGAACCAATGTTTCAGCCATATCATAATGATGGCTGAAATGTTGGTTCCACTTCCTCAGATGTGTCAAGACCCAGACAACTGCAACAATCATGACACCAGCCACAGGACCCTAAGAGAACGAGTTAGATTATGATCACCACTTGAGTCTATAAGACTTCCCTCTAGTTGAGTAAGTGGAACCGACATTTCAGCCACAGCATAATGATGGCTGAAATGTCAGTTCCACTTCCTCAGACGTGGCAAGACCTAGACAACTGCAACAATCATGACACCAGCCACAGGACCCTAAGAGAACGAGTTAGATTATGATCACCACTTGAGTCTATAAGACTTCCCTCTAGTTGAGTAAGTGGAACCGACGTTTTAGCCACTGCATAATGATGGCTGAAATGTCGGTTCCACTTCCTCAGACGTGGCAAGACCCAGACAACTGCAACAATCATGACACCAGCCACAGAACCCTAAGAGAACGAGTTAGATCATGGTCACCACTTGAGTCTATAAGACTTCTCTCTAGTTGAGTAAGTGGAACCGACGTTTACTTTCAGCCTCAGCATAATGATGACTGAAATGTCGGTTCCACTTCCTCAGACGAGGCAAGACCCAGACAACTGCAACAATCATGACACCAGCCACAGAACCCTAAGAGAACGAGTTAGATCATGATCACCACTTGAGTCTATAAGACTTCTCTCTAGTTGAGTAAGTGGAACCGACGTTTACTTTCAGCCTCAGCATAATGATGACTGAAATGTCGGTTCCACTTCCTCAGACATGGCAAGACCCAGACAACTGCAACAATCATGACACCAGCCACAGAACCCTCAGAGAACGAGTTAGATTATGATCACCACTTGAGTCTATAAGACTTCCCTCTAGTTGAGTAAGTGGAACTGACGTTTTAGCCACTGCATAATGATGGCTGAAATGTCGGTTCCACTTCCTCAGACGTGGCAAGACCCAGACAACTGCAACAATCATGACACCAGCCACAGAACCCTAAGAGAACGAGTTAGATCATGATCACCACTTGAGTCTATAAGACTTCTCTCTAGTTGAGTAAGTGGAACCGACGTTTACTTTCAGCCTCAGCATAATGATGACTGAAATGTCGGTTCCACTTCCTCAGACGTGGCAAGACCCAGACAACTGCAACAATCATGACACCAGCCACAGAACCCTAAGAGAACGAGTTAGATCATGATCACCACTTGAGTCTATAAGACTTCTCTCTAGTTGAGTAAGTGAAACCGACGTTTACTTTCAGCCTCAGCATAATGATGACTGAAATGTCGGTTCCACTTCCTCAGACGTGGCAAGACCCAGACAACTGCAACAATCATGACACCAGCCACAGAACCCTCAGAGAACGAGTTAGATTATGATCACCAACTAACCAAAAGGTGGGGAGTGTGTGTGTGTGTGTGGGAGAGAGGGGAGTGTTATTGCAATAACCCCAATGCAGCACATAGAAGAATACAAAAGCTTAAGGAAGCAGGGTTTAGGATCAAGTCCACCATAGCCTTCCCTCATATCTGCCATGTTACATGTAACTCTTGTGATGCTTTGCTGTTGCCTGGTGACGATAAGGCATGTACCATATCCATAAGCAATACAGGAGTAATAACCATATTTCATGGCCTACAGCAAGGGTGAGTTACCACTCAGCTGAAGGTGACTCAGGATGAGTGTTGCTGGGAAACAATGCAACGTGTTGTTCAAATACAACAGATGTGTTGTTTCCTGCACTGCCCACATTACTCATACTGACACACCATGCTCTATAACAGCCCTGGGGCGCAAATGGCAAGTATTATAGTTCTGCAAAACGTTTTGCATCGGTAAGAGCAAAAAAGGTGTGAGAGCAGGAGCTTTTTCACTCTGGCAAATTGCTCAGGAAAATAAAAAGTTGGGAGGGGAGGGGGTTACTGAATCTGCACAAGTATGTTGATGTCAAACGTTCAGAAAGCCTTCTTTTTCAATGAGGTTGCCCTTAAATTTAATCTGAATGCACCAATTTTGGTGCAAGAGATCTGGCATTAAGCTCTGTGGGGATTTCTAAAATAACCAGAACACAGTACAGAGAGGGTCGAAAGTACAAAAAAGTCCAGAAAAACACAGAAGCACCAAAAGCCTTCGGAAATGGGACACGATTCTTTATTAACAACTGTCCATATTCCAAGATAGACCCAACACGGGCCGTGTTTCGGCACTTAGCGCCGGCGTCAGGGGTCTGGGGAGTTCAAAGATCCAAACTTCTTTCCTATAAAGTTGGATAGCAATCTTGTATGATTCGCGGAAAGTTGTACTTGGTATGTCAGCTGAATGCACTAATTTTGGTGCAAGAGATCTGGCATTAAGCTATGTGGGGATTTTTAAAATAATCATGGGGCCCCTTTTCTAAAAGGGTTGCAATGCAGCAAATTGGAACTAGTGCCAGCCTAAAGCGGCCACCAGCTGTGGTTCCGCTCCCAGCATGCGCCATTTCTGGCACAACCGGAAATTTTTGTTAATTTTTACCGCAGGGGGTTACTGCTGAGTTAGTGCGGGAGCCCTTAGCCCCACCTCAATGGGTGGCGGTAAGTGCTTCCCTTGTAACGGCCACATGGTGAACAGACATTTCATTGTTCTTCACTTTTACCGCTGCAGCAACAGGGGCCTCGGCACAAGGCAGATCCAGGTGCCAGGGGCGTAGCTACATGGGGCCATGGGCCCGTGTAGATTTGGCCGTGCCCCCCCCCCTCCGCCGCCAACCCTTTCGACCCCCTCTTCCCGCCGCCGCCATCTCTCCCCCACCGCCACCGTCGGGTACCTTTGCTTGCGGGGGTCCCCAACCCCCGCCAGCCAAAGTCCTCTTCTCCGGTGCGGCCGCATTGCTGATCTGCAAGAGCAGGCTTCTGTTTCTGTGAGTCTGCCCTTGCAGATCAGCAACGTGGCCGCGCAGGCTTCTGTTTCTGTGAGTCTGACGTGCAGGACGTCAGACTCACAGAAACAGAAGCCTGCCCTTGCAGATCAGCAACGTGGCCACGCTGGAGAAGAGGACCGGCTGGTGGGGGTTGGGGACCCCTGCCAGCAAAGGTACCTGATGGCGGCGGCGGGGGAAGGTTGGCGGTGGTGGGAAGAGGGGAGTCGAAAGGGTTGGCGGCGGGGGGTCAAAGGTGGTGGTGATGGCGGGGGGGGGGGGGGGGGTCAAAAATGGCGGGGGGCGGCACCGGGGGGGGGGGGACTAAAATGTGTCCCCTCACCTCGGGCTCTGGACCCCCCTCCCGCCGAAGTCTGGCTATGCCCCTGCTGCTACCGCAGGGCCCCTTAGTAAAAGGACACCTGTTTGTTTTATTTTTTGTTTTTGTGTATTGCTTATTTGTAACCTGCTTAAAATTGTAGGGTAGATCAGGATATAAATTTGTAAAATAATAAATAAATAAATAATTAGTACAAAAGACTAAAATGGGCTATTTGTCAGACTGTTATTTCAGGAATAGAAAGTATATATTTTTTCTGTTTGTGACGTGAGCTAGGCTGAGGAGGGAGCTTGATGTTGAAGTCCTGATCACAGTAACATAGTAAATGACGGCAGATAAAGACTGCTATGGCCCATCCACTCTTTTCAGAAAGGTGCCCAGGGTCCTATTTATGTAGTTAACCAGGCCAGTTAAGTTCTGACCCCCCTCCTGTCTTAATTAAGATTTTATCTTTTTTTTTTATTCTTGATATCACAATTTTGTCAGTATATCTGCTTTCTACAGGTATCGGCTTCTTGCTGAAGTCTTATATCAGGCTGTGTATGTAGTGTCACGGGTCAGCTTGTTCTTCCCAAAGCATCAAACATATAAGAAACTGCACTTATCTGTAAGTCCAGGTGCTCGTGTGGCCCCTTCACCTACGGAAACCTTGTTACGACTTTTGCTTCCTCTAGATAGTCAAGTTTGATCATCTTCTCGGCGCTCCGCCAGCACCTGGACTTACAGATAAGTGCAGTTTCTTAAATGTTTGATGCTTTGGGAAGAACAAGTTGACCCATGACACTACATACACAGCCTGATATAAGACTTCAGCAAGAAGCCGATAGCTGTAGAAAGCAGATATACTGACAAAATTGTGATATCAAGAATACAAAAAAAAAGATAAAATCTTAATTAAGGCAGGAGGGGGTCAGTCGATGATTACATCTATCACCAAAAGGGTATACCAAGATTAATGGTTGATAAAATTCCCTGGACTATATGAGACTTTCCCTGTTAATAGATATAGTCATATCTTAGAAATAAGCAGTGGATTTTCTCCAAGTCCATCTTAATAATGGCTTATGGACTTTACTTTTAGGAAGCTAGCCAAACCTTTTTAAAACCCCGCTAAGCTAACTGCTTTTACCACATTCTCTGGCAACGAATTCCAGAGTTTAATTACATGTTGAGTGAAGAAATTTTCTCCGGTTCATCATAAATTTACCACTTTCTAGCTTCATTGCATGCTCCCTAGCCCTAATATTTTTGAAAAGCGTAAGCAAGCGATTCACGTCTACCCGTTCCACTCCACTCATTATTTTATAGACCTCTATTATATCTCTCCTCAGCCATCTCTTCTCCAAGCAGAAGAACTCTAGCTGCTTTAGCTTTTCCACATAGTGAAATCGTCCCACCCCCTTTATCATTTTTGTCGTACTTCTCTGTACCTTTTCTAATTCCCCTATATCTTTTTTGAGATGCGGTGACCACAATTGCACACAGTAATGGAGGTGAGGTCGCACCATGGAGTGATACAAAGCAATTATCGTGTTTGATGTTGCCTGCCTAACGCACTTTACCAAAAGGGCTGCACAGCGGTGCAGACAACCTTGCGGACATGAGCCTTCTTAACCTTACACATTCCTGGGGTTTCTGTAAGACATCAAACCCCACAATACACTGATGTGTGAGGATGAGAAATCCAGGGCTGACATTGCTGTCTGGATGTCTCAACGCCACCTGAAATTAAGCATGACCAAAACCGAGCTTCTCATTTTTCCCCCCAAACCCACCTCCCCACTCCCCCCATTTTCTATTTCTGTTGATGGCTCTCTCATTCTCCCTGTCTCCTCAGCTCGAAACCTTGGGGTCATCTTTGACTCTTCTCTCTCCTTCTCTGATCATATCCAGCAGATCGCCAAGAACTGTCATTTCTTTCTTTACAACATCCGTAAAATCCGCCCCTTTCTTTCCGAGCACACTACCAAAACCCTCATCCACAACCTTGTCACCTCTCGTTTAGACTACTGCAATCTGCTTCTTGGTGGCCTCCCACTTAGTCACCTCTCCCCTCTCCAATCGGTTCAAAACTCTGCTGCCCGTCTCGTCTTCCGCCAGGGTCGCTTTACTCATACTACCCCTCTCCTCAAGTCGCTTCACTAGCTCCCTATCCGTTTTCGCATCCTGTTCAAACTTCTTCTACTAACCTATAAATGTACTCACTCTGCTGCTCCCCAGTATCTCTCCACACTCGTCCTTCCCTACACCCATTCCCGTGCACTTCGCTCCATGGATAAATCCTTCTTATCTGTTCCCTTCTCCACTACTGCCAACTCCAGACTTCACGCCTTCTGTCTCGCTGCACCCTAAGCCTGGAATAAACTTCCTGAACCCCTACATCTTGCCCCATCCTTGGCCACCTTTAAATCTAGATTGAAAGCCCACCTCTTTAACATTGCTTTTGACTCGTGTCGTAACCACTCGCCTCCACCTACCCTCCTCTCCTCCTTCCTGTACACATTAATTGATTTGATTTGCTTACTTTATTTTTTGTCTATTAGATTGTAAGCTCTTTGAGCAGGGACTGTCTTTCTTCTATGTTTGTGCAGCGCTGCGTACGCCTTGTAGCGCTATAGAAATGCTAAATAGTAGTAGTAGTAGAATGATGACATGGAGGTGAACTGGCAGGACTGATGTTTGCATGCATTTTCTTAGAGGGGGGGGAGTGAAAGATATCTTGACAAGTAATCTTTCAAATAATGAAAGGAGAAAATATGGCAAAAAGAACATTGTAAAGAGCAATTTGTTTCTTTTGTGGATGGACAAGAGGGTAGGACCCAGCCTCGTTTCAGGACCCTGGTACGATCTGAGGAAGAAGGGCAACCTTCGAAAGCTAATCAAGAAATGTATTAAGTTATGTCCAATAAAAAAGGTATCATCTTATTTTCTTTTCCATGTTTTATTTTGTTTGATTTCTATTGAGGACCCTGGTAGAAAGCGTCCAGGAGACCTTTTTTTCATAGTTTAAAAAGCAGGCTTTGAAGAAAACAACCTCCCCAGGACTGACTCACCTGTTCCTTATGTGCCAGGTGGTCACTGGGCATTTAGAAAGCGTGGGGGTGGGGGGGACAATGAGTTTGCTGCCTCTTGAGTGCTGATAAGATCCCAAGGAGTGTGTCAGTAATGGATTTAGCTGAAGACCTGGCTCAGGCAGGGAGGGGGAGGATTAAGGTTGGGCTGTCGTGTGCCTGTAATTGCTGTGCCTCCTGATTGACTGTGTCTGTCCCCCGGGCGCGGCCTCAACCTGAGGTTTTGGGCCACGTTCCAGCCACTACCTATAGTGAAATGAAAGAAAGAGAAGTGCTGACAACATCTCCACCTCTAGCCAAACACAGTTCAGTTTACACAGAAATTAAAAAGAAAGCAATGGTGGGGGGGGGGGGGGGGGGTGCAATTTACTGCATTTTTCTACCTCCTGTGGCATAGCTGCCTCCAGGCTACAGTTCATAGATAGGACTGGAGAAAAGACACACTTTAGGGGGGTGTAGAGCATTCACTCCATTAACCAGGAGGAATTTCTGTCTTCAGAAGAGCTAATAAAAACTTCCAAAGCATCGGGTCACACAAATGTATGTAACTGGACGACAGTACAAACAAAACCACCCCCCTCCCCAAGTAGAATCCTATTAATGCAAGAAATGGTTTATAATAAGCTTCTGCCATTCGTACAGAGTGAGGAAAATACTTTAGAAAATGATTTCGGAATACACAAATCACAATGTAAACCATAAATGTGCTTGTTTTTAATTTTGTTAATTCACGGTGAGTGAATTAGGTTTCAGGAGCTTCCAAACTTAGGGGCCCTTTAACTAAGCCAAGTAGGCGCCTGCCTAATTGGAGTTACCGCCCGGTTACTGCGTGTCTCTTGCAGTGATTTCAATTCTGGCGCGCGTACGCTACACGCATCTGAAAAAGATATTTTTTTTTAATTTTCTGGTGCGTGGCAGCTACGCGCGTAGACCATTACTGCCCGGTTACTGCGCGAGACCTTACTGCTAGGTCATTGGCTTTCGATAAGGTCTCGGACCCAAAATGGATGGGCGGCAATTTTCATTTTGCCGCACGTCCATTGTTAGCAAAAAAAAAAGGCATTTTTGGTAGGTGCGCTAAAAAAATAATTCTGCGCGCACCCAAAACATGCGTCTACACTACCGCAGGCCATTTTTCAGCGCACCTTAGTAAAAGGAACCCTATTTTAGGTTTCATTTTCAAATGTATTGCTTTTCTCAGGGGTCTCTAAGCAGAATTCGACCCCATCATCTAGTCTATGTACAGTGATCTTACACAATTTTCCGCTGCTCATGTACGAGTGAGTGGGCTTTCATATTGTTTTATTTATGAGGAAGACCAGGGCTGCACATTAGGAAAATGATCGACGTGTTTAAGTGGCAACATGTAGTGGATCCCCCACAATTGCATTTATTTGTAAGCATTGTGAAAGTAGAGGATGCCAGTGGTCTGCTTCAGTTCATCCCCATTGAAACATGCAATCCCTTCCCCTGACTCCCCTCCCTCCCTCTCTGATAAAGCATCTCTCTCTCCCTCCCTCTGTTGGTCCAATGCCCCCCCCCCCCCCCCCCCCCCCCCCGCGGTCCAGTTTCTCACTCTTTCTTTCAACTTCCCCTTCCCTTGGTCCAGGATCTCTCCCCCTCTTTTCTCCCTCCCCTTTGCTCAGGGTCTCTCTCTCTCTCTTGTTCTCCCTGCCTCCAAGTTCAAGCATCTCTCCCTATCCCTCCCCTCCCCCTCTCCCTCTTGCACAGGTCCAACATCTCTCTGTATTGCACTCCGCCCCCCAAACACCCCAGGAGTCCTCCAGTCCAAACACATGGCAGGTCATCGGCAGAGGCAGCGAGATAAACAGGCAGCTTCCAGTCAACTCCACCAGGGCCTTTCCTCTGTCACCTGTCTGATGTAACTTCCTGTGGGCAGGAAATGGTAGAAGGAAGAGCTTGGTCAGGCTGGTCTGAGGCGGCCTGTTTTCCTTGCTGCCCACCACATGTTTAGAGAACTACTTTGGGGTACAGGGGCTACTGAGAAGGATGACCATGCGGGGGTGGGGTGCTGAGAAGATGCTGGACCTGAGGGTGAAGGAAGGGATGCCACACTTTGCGGGGAGAGAATTCACTCTTCTTATACTCCAAAAGGTTTCAGCTCAGTCCAGTCTTCTTGTTCCAAACCAGAAAAGATTTACTTAGCATCCGTAAAACAAATAGGACAGGAAGAAAAGGTAAAATCATACACAATGCAAGAATCTCCAAAGTCAAAATCCAAAGCTTTGGTAATTATGTACTACTGAAGTAGAAAGTTGTACCAGTTTTAGACACAATTCATTTCACGCTTCTTGAACACTCTGGAAGCCTTGGGTCTTCCCCTGCTTCATCGAATTTAGTTATTTGGAGTCTCTTTGTGAATCCTCATATGTTCTTTCTACTCAAGGGAAAGGAAGAGTTTCCTCCACCCCTTCCTGTGAAACCTCCTTGAGAGGACAACCCCTATGACTCCTCAGTAGGACACCTGAGGACACAACCTTCATACCTGCTACACACTTCTCCTCAGGGTTGATAATGCCCTAAGGAATCATAGAGTTCCCCTTTATTCCCACCTTTCTGAAAAAGGGCAGCATGGAACAGTACCAAATTTGGAAAGTTCTCAGTTCAGTCACTATCAAAACATGTACATGGTAGAGTCCTAGAGTTCTCCATAAATTTATCTGCTCGTCTTCTCTAAAGACCGAGCCTCCCTTGCCCATTGACCTGGCATTAGAATTAATGCAAATACTTTTAGAGGCTGCAACTGATTTTGCCTAGCCTCAGATTCAGGGTTTGAGATTTTTGGAATCCTGCTTAAAAATGGTTGGTGGCATTTTTTAAGAAACAGTGTCTGATATAGAAAGGATGTATCTGAAGAAAAGAATGCAGAAATCTGTAATGCTCTTATTTTGTTTTGAATCGGGAAGGTTACACAATGGAAGTCAGTCCGTATTCTGATAAACAGCCAATGTAATTGTAATTTGATAACCAAAATCATGGGCGAAATCATCAAAGAGTGGAACGACTCTTATGAGGAAAGGTTAGGGAGGTTGGGGCCCTTCGCTTTGGAATAGAGACAGCTGAGGGGAGATATGATAGAGGTCTGTTACATCACAAGTGGAGCGGACTGGGTAAATGCAAAGCGATTGTTTAGTTTTCAAGAAGTGCAAAGACTAGAGGACACTCAGAGTTACAGAAAGAAAGTTGAAAATGGCCTTAATTCACAAACATTTGTGTGTTTGAGCATGCAATAGAGAGAGAGAATGCGTGTGGCAGTTTGGTGTGGGGGTGAGGGAGGGAGTGAATGTGCCAAAAATTGAGTACAGAATAAAATCTCTACGCTCTATGTAATGGAGCAGAATGTTCCCTCCGGCTGTTCCAAGCATCGTCATTGAGTCATGAGAAAAAAATATCTGTCCTTTGGTGAGTAGGTTCCAAGCATTCGACTGTTTTAAGCAGTTGGGGAGTTTGAAGAACTGAGGTTTCTGTGGTTTGACAGGAAAGGAGGCATATAGGGATCCAAACAGCATACACGAGAACAGAACAAAAGCGGATCGGAGAGAGAAAAACAGCAACCTCTGCATCCCTGTTTCAAAGACTCTAGAGAGGTGTGGAAGCCGTGTTAGTCCACTTTTAAAGGTAATCAATAGAAATAAAACAAAATAAAACATGGCAAAGAAAATAAGATGATACCTTTTTTATTGGCCATAACTTAATACATTTCTTGATTAGCTTTCGAAGGCTGCCCTTCTTTGTCAGATCGGAAATAAGCAAATGTTGGTAGTTGGCATAAAATACAAAGCACTGCATGCATCAACCTTCTCTCATATGAGTACACAATTCTGGAACACACTACCACGCAAACTGAAAACGATCTACGAACTAACCGACTTCCGCAAACTACTGAAGACTCATCTCTTCGAGAACATCTACTGCAAGGACCAAAACATATGAATTCACACACACTGTAGAAAAGCACCAATTCACTCTCTTCTGAATTCTCTTCCCCATACTTTCACCACACTTAAAACCACACTCACAGATAAAACTGTTACACACTAATATCCTTTCGTTATTGTCCTATCACCCTATCATTTCCCCATTGTCACATTCCATTGTTTCTATTCCTAGATGATATTTTGACTTTGACTTTGTCTTCCCACAACTCTTCACAATGTACCCATAATCGTATTATGACCAATTGTATTTCTATTATTCACAACGTATTGTAAGCCACACTGAGACCGCAAATAGGTGGGAAAATGTGGGATACAAATGCAATAAAATAAATAAAAAATATAAGTGAAACATCAAAGCATTTCAGTGACTCTAAAGGAAATCTCATGAGGTAGAAAGTGGGCAAATGGTAACAGCATTGTCACTGATGTGCATATGATGATACTGATTGTTACATTTGTACCCCGCGCTTTCCCACTCATGGCAGGCTCAATGCGGCTTACATGGGGCAATGGAGGGTTAAGTGACTTGCCCAGAGTCACAAGGAGCTGCCTGTGCCGGGAATTGAACTCAGCTCCTCAGGACCAAAGTCCACCACCCTAACCACTATACTGTATCAAATAATGAATATATAAGGCTTGATATTCAATGGGGTTTAAGTGGGAAGGAGATGAAACTCTACTGAGCTGGCCAGTCACTAATATTCAGCAACAATTAACTGTTTAGCTTAGATGTTGTCCAGGGGCAGAGTCTGGCAGAGACGCTTCTTAGTGATATTCAGTCTGCTAACCGGCTAAGTATGTGAATGAAGATGGGACAGCAAGGGGCCCTTTTAATAAGCCACGTAGGCGTCTACGCATGCCCAACCCGTGCCAATTCAGAACAACCGCCCGGCTACTACGTGGCCCGGGCAGTAATTTCATTTTTTATGTACGCCCACTACGCGTGCCGGAAAATGTATTTTATTTTCTGGCACACAGCGCTAACCGGGCGGTAATCGGCATTGTATGCACGCTGACGATTACTGCCTGGTTAACGCGTGAGACCTTACCGCTAAGTGAATGGGTGGCGGTAAAGTCTCAGGCCCAAAATGGACGCGTGCCAATTTTCATTTTGTCGCACGTCCATTTTCGGCTGCAAAAAAAAAAGGGCCTTTTTTGCAGGTGCGCTGAAAAATGGACCTGCATGCGTCCAATACACACGGCTACACCAGCGCAGGCCACTTTTCAGTGCACCTTAGTAAAAGGACCCCCAAATCAACTGCCCTAACTTTATCTGCCAAGTTAACTGGGCACCAGTCTGAATATGTGTTGCTGCACATAACCCAGATATTCAATTCCAGAAGGCGTGGATGCTCCAGTGAACGTCTTATGAGCCGCTTTTCACCATGGGCTGAATATCGGGCCTATAATCACCCAGATTCTATAGAGCTTGACTTTAGTTGCTCATGCAAATCCAGTCGTATTCTGGATTTGCATGGGCAACTTAGTTAACAAGCCAATCAGTGCTGATAATTGCCGCATAACAATCAATGATTGACACTAATTAGCATTAATTAGAATTTACGCGCAAAAAACTGTGTATTCTATAACACGATGCGTGTAAATTCTAAGTCACATAGTTGGAGTGTAGCAATCCGAAAGAGCTATGTGCAGTAGGAAGTGAGAGGCTGATGTGAACGGACCAGGAAAGAGACAAGAGGGTGACGGAGATCTGTGGCAAAACAGTGTGACAAGGCCAGAAAGATGTGGTAACAGCAGTTAGTGTATCTGGGTTTAAAGACGGTTTGGACAAGTTCCTGGAGGAAAAGTCCATAGTCTGTTATTCAGATGGACATGGGGAGGTCACTGCTTGCCCTGGGATTGGTAGCATGGAATGTTGCTACTCTTTGAGATTCCGGAATCTTGCTATTGCTTGGGATTCTGTATGGAATGTTGCTCTTTGAGATTCTGGAATCTTGCTGTCCTTTGGATTCCTGTCAGGTACTTGTGACTTGGATTGGCCACTGCTGGAAGCAGGACACTGGGCTAGATGGACCATTGGTCTGACACAGTGTGGCTGTTCTTAGGATGCTCAATTTGCACAGACAGAGGTATAACTAGCAGAAAGGAGGTAATAATGCCCCTGTACAAGTTGTTGGTGAGACTGCATTTGGAGTACTGTGTTCAGTTTGGACCAAATTCTATAAATATCAGTGGTGTACCAAGGGCGGGGTGGTGGGGGCGGTCCATCCCAGGGGTTGCAGGGAGCAGCCACACAGCTGTTGGCTCCACCGGATCCCTGCTCCCTCTGATGTTACTTCCTGTTCTGGGGCAGGGAACCGGTGGAGCCAATAGCCGCATGACTGCTCAGTGCACCCCCAGGAGATAAGTGCGATGCACCTGTGGTGGGGTGATCCACCCCGGGTGGCAGTCGACCTAAGAACACCGTTGATAATGCTGAAAAATAGGCGCTGAGAAAAAAAACCAAGCTAAGCGCTATTCTATAAATGGCGCTGAAAGTTAGCTGCCACTTTTCAATTCTTAGTACCGGGATCAACGCCTAACGTTAGACATGAGGATTCACACCAAGAACAACCCTGGGGTAAATCCTTACGTCTAAATTAGATGCGCATCCCCTTAGTCTATAACAGTGTGCGTAAATTGAAGGAACTCAGAGCTATGCATAAAACGCAGATCCCTGAGACTACAAACGCGCATGTCAGGGGCGTAGGCAGACTTCGGCGGGAGGGGGTCCAGAGCCCGAGGTGAGGGGGCACATTTTAGCCCCCCCCCCCGCCATTTATGACCTCCCCGCCACCACCACCACCTTTGACCCCCCCCAGCGCCAACCCTTTCGACCCCTTCTTCCCGCCGCCGCCATTGGGGTACCTTTGCTGGCAGGGGTCCCCAACCCCCGCCAGACGAAGTCCTTTTCTCCGGCGCAGCCGCGTTGCTGATCTGCAAGTGCAGGTTTCTGATTCTGTGAGTCTGCACCCACCCCACCCCTTACCTTCCTCAGTCTAATGTCTCCTGTTCCTATGTGCCGAGAGTGGGACCCGGACGGTGGTATCAACGCAATAACTCGGGTCACCCAGGTTATCGCATTAATGCAATCGTCCGGGTCTTGGCATGCAGGAGATAGACAGTCCCGGAAGAAGGAAGAAGCTTGCCAGTGCTGCCCCCCCCCCCCCTTGGAGGCTGGGCCTGGGGAATTCCCCCCCCCTTCCCCTCTCAGCAGCCCTGCTCTCAATCTTAATGACGTCACTCCTGTAACAACATAACGAAAAAATCCTAAAGCAAATGAACATTCCTGTAAATGATGCAACAATGACACAATTCAGAAACATCTGGCTGCACCATCCCTCTACTCTGGTGCGTTTTGAAACTTTGGCTCCAGATGTATCTGCCTACATTGTGGGTGTCTAAATCCAGGCCCTGCTGCAACTTGTATGAAGTTCTATTTTGCATTTTCTTTTCTCCTTTCTACTCCAGAGCTTTACCAGTTCAAAGATTGGGATTCCGGGTGTTATTTCTTTCCTTTTTGCCCTTCCAGTAATTTAGGAACATTCAGTGCTGTTGTATCCTGAGGGAGCAAAAAAACAGCTGTGACACATTCTCGGGGATTTTTAATGTGGTTTTGGAAGTGCAAAGGAGACAGCTCTGTCTTCCTTTCTCATCCTTCCTTCCTGCCCTTTCTCTTTTCAAGTTTCCACTGTCCCGTGTACCTCTATTTCTCCCCCCCCCCCCTTAATATCCCTCTCCACCTCCAGGCTCCCCAGCCCTCCTCTCTTCCTGCTGAACCCTAACTTCTCAGTACTAGGTAGCCATGGCCTGGGTCCCATCTGCCTGATACCAACACATAGAGGTGCAGCCCTGCAGGAATGCACCACTCCCTTCCCACCCCACTCTGGTAATTAATCCCAGGTACTGACAGCTGGCAACAGGCAGGGCTCCTGAGAGGATGGGAGGGAGGTGGAGGTGGAGAAGACTCTCCCCAGAAACACCTCAGGCTAGGTTTTTATAAGACCTCAGGAGCACAATTCTTGCATGTCCATCAATAGGGCTACAGCAGAAGGGAGGAAACTGTTGTTACAGATCGCAGGTTATACTTTAACTCAACCACAAAAGATTTTATTTTTTTTTCTTGGTGATTATTTCTTTTTTTTGTGTAAAATACAGGAACTGACTTGTTTTTCTTCTGAGAACATTTATGGAAAAGGTTCATGCAGTGTATGTAAAATGTTTTGTTTTGTTTTTTTTATTATATCAAATGTTTCTCTTTATTCAGTCCCTCAAACTCCTACCTCTGTAATATAATATGGATAACTCTTTATGTTGCAAAGAACTGAACCGATTCAGATGAATGAAGCTGATAAAAACATACAAACTACCATATTGGGTCAGACCAAAGGTCCATTAGGCCCAGTATCTTGTTTCCAGTAATGGCTAATCAAGGTCACAAGTATCTGGCAGAATCCCAAAAAGCAGAGAAAGAAAGAACTAGGTAAAAACTGATCACGTCTGCACTTTATTCCTCGAGTAAGGATTTTTTTTTTTAATTAAAGGCCAAGTAACAGCTGTACCCTTTACTGTGGTCTTTGTTTGCGGCTAGGGCTCTTCAGTTTGGGGAAGAGGCGGCTGAGGGGAGATATGATAGAAGTCTATAAGTGGAAAAGTACTACTACTATTTAGCATTTCTATAGCGCTACAAGGCGTACGCAGCGCTGCACAAACATAGAAGAAAGACAGTCCCTGCTCAAAGAGCTATGTAGTAAAAGTGAGCCAAGTATAGGACAATCAAGCCATTGTGACATCACTGATGAGGTTGGCTCTTATTGGTGGCCTGAGGCATTATGACATCACAATATCACCTCTGATTACAAGAGACTACTACTACTACTATTTAGCATTTCTATAGCGCTACAAGGCGTACGCAGCGCTGCACAAACATAGAAGAAAGACAGTCCCTGCTCAAAGAGCTTACAATCTAATAGACCAAAAATAAAGTTAGCAAATCAAATCAATTAATGTGTACAGGAAGGAGGAGAGGAGGGTAGGTGGAGGCGAGTGGTTACGAGTCAAAAGCAATGTTAAAGAGGTGGGCTTTCAGTCTAGATTTAAAGGTGGCCAAGGATGGGGCAAGACGTAGGGGCTCAGGAAGTTTATTCCAGGCGTAGGGTGTAGCGAGACAGAAGGCGCGAAGTCTGGAGTTGGCAGTAGTGGAGAAGGGAACAGATAAGAAGGATTTATCCATGGAGCGGAGTGCACGGGAAGGGGTGTAGGGAAGGACGAGTGTGGAGAGATACTGGGGAGCAGCAGAGTGATTACATTTATAGGTTAGCAGAAGAAGTTTGAACAGGATGCGAAAACGGATAGGGAGCCAATGAAGGGTCTTGAGGAGAGGGGTAGTATGAGTAAAGCGACCCTGGCGGAAGATGAGACGGGCAGCAGAGTTTTGAACCGACTGAAAAGTACACACGAATTGCTTGTTTACTCTTTCCAAAAATACTAGTGCTAGGGAGCAAGCAATGAAGCTACTAAGCAGTAAATTTAAAACAAGCCAGAGCAAATATTTCTTCACTCAGCGTGTAACTGAACTCTGGACTTCATTGCTAGAGAATGTGGTAAAAACAGTTAGCTTAGCAGGGTTTAAAAAAAAAGGTTTGGATAATTTCCTAAAAGAAAAATCCATAAGCCATTATTGAAATGAACTTTGGAAAATCCACTGCTTATTTCTAGGATAAGCAGCATAAAATCTATTTTACTCTTTTGGTATCTTGCCAGGTACTGGTGACCTGAATTGGCCACTGTTGGAAACAGAATGTTGGGCTTGACGGACCTCCGATCTGACCCAGTATGGCAATGCTTATGTTCTTATGTTGTAAAGGACTAGTCACAGAATTCACAGGGAAATTCTAGGAAAGAGGTTTGAATAAAGGTGAAGATTGCTCTGCAGTCTTTCCGAGAAGGATTCTGGGCCGGTAAAGTGAAGGTCAGTATCCTGTCCCCCAGGTAGAAGGCAGCAGGAAAGGAAAATCTGTCCTCCTGTTCTTGAGTAATTTTGGAGCTAGAAAGGAGGATGCAGAAGACATAGTAGCATAGTAGATGACGGCAGAAAAAGACCTGCACGGTCCATCCAGTCTGCCCAACAAGATAAACTCATATGTACTACTTTTTGTGTATACCCTACCTTGATTTGTACCTGTCCTCTTCATGGCACAGACCGTATAAGTCTGCCCAGCACTATCCCCGCCTCCCAACCACCAGCCCCGCCTCCCACCACCATACAGAAGGGGTCCTGTGGTAGTGATGCTTCAGTATATCCAGTGAGGTAATATTCCTGAGGGATCCTGTAATATGGAGATTAAAATAAGAGGAAACTGCCCAATGAATGCTTAATCCAGGACTCCTTAGGAGTCCATGAGGTGGAATGGAGAAAGCTGTCTAATTTTATTTTGTTACATTTGTACCCTGCGCTTTCCCACTCATGGCAGGCTCAATGCATGGGGCAATGGAGGGTTAAGTGACTTGCCCAGAGTCACAAGGAGCTGCCTGTGCCTGAAGTGGGAATCGAACTCAGTTCCCCAGGACCAAAGTCCACCACCCTAACCACTCGGCCACTCCTCCACTGTTGCTACTATTTGAGATTCTACATGGAATGTTGCTATTCCACTAGCAACATTCCATGTAGAAGTTGGCCCTTGCAGATCACCAATGTGGCCGCGCAGGCTTCTGCTTCTGTGAGTCTGACGTCCTGCACGTACGTGCAGGACGTCAGACTCACAGAAACAGAAGCCTACGCAGCCTTCTACATGGAATGTTGCTAGTGGAATAGCAACATTCCATGTAGAATCTCCAATAATAGCAACATTCCATGTAGAATCTCCAATAGTAGCAACATGCCATGTGGAATCTCCAATAGTAGCAACATTCCATGTAGAATCTCCAATAGTATCTATTTTATTTTTGTTACATTTGTACCCCGCACTTTCCCACTCATGGCAGGCTCAATGCGGCTTACATGGGGCAATGGAGGGTTAAGTGACTTGCCCAGGGTCACAAGGAGCTGCCTGTGCCTGAAGTGGGAAGCGGGCAGATTCTAGCATTTGGATTTACAGAGGACCAAAGGGGCTTCAGTGATTTAGGAAACCCAGTAAAGGCCCAGATCGAATTCAAAGTCCAAAAGACAGGAAAGGAGGGCATATGGAACAAAGGAACTAATTTCTTTCTTTTTCTTAATTAATTTATTTATGCAATTATTAAATTTTCACAAGCAATAATCTTGTTTCAAGAAATACAGGGTCAAAAGAGATCCGAAATATTAAATCAACGTACATATATATTCATTACTCAAAGAAACAAACAATTTCACTTTTGTCCCTTCCTTAGACCACCAACTAAGGGAGAGTGGGAAACAGATCAGGGTAATCTACAGAAAGAAAAAACAAAAACATCAAAGGAAAGGCTATAAGCCCATGCCCACCTCTTAAAAATTCTTAAGCTTGATGATATTATAACACAGGTAGTCTTTTCAGATCTATGAAAGTTCTTAGTTGTTCTGGGATAAAGAAAACATACTTGATTCCTAAATATTTCACTGTGCATTTACATGGATATACAAGTAAAAAAAACGTTGCTCCAAAGGACCTCGTCTCATCTCTCATTTCTAGAAACTTGTTTCTTCGCTCTTGAGTAACTTTTGTAACATCTGGAAAAATCCATAGAACTTTTGGTGCATATTTTTAAAGTATAGTTTTAATATTGCATTAAAGTCCTGTTCAAATACAAATGAAACCAGAAGGGTAGCTCTGTTTGGAGGGAAAAAAAATACTTTTGTTTTGGAATGCTGCTACCATGTTGAAATATTTCCTTTAATAATAATATTCTTGGGTCCAGAAGTTGTGGATCTCTTGCCCCTGTCAAAGAATCCACAACGGGGTTTCTAGACAGCCGGTGGGATTTAGCCCTGGAACTGCCCGATGAATTTCTCCACAATCAGTATAGATTCACCATGGCCTGCAGGAACCTCATCAAATACTCAAACCTTAAAAACTGGGCAAACATAATGTGATCTTTCATGCAAATCTGCAGATTTTGAGGACTTCATATCATTTATAAATACGTTAAATAGTACCGGTCCCAGTACAGATCCCTGCGGCATTCCACTCTTCACCCTCCTCCATTGAGAGAAATTACCATTTAACTCTACCCTCTGTTTTCTGTCCAATAACCAATTCCTAATCCACAACAGAACCTTGACTCCTATCTCATGACACTTTAATTTTCTCAGGAGTCTCTCATGAGGAACTTTGTCAAAAGCTTTCTGAAAATCTAGATACACTACATCAACCGGCTCACCTTTATCCACATGTTTATTCATGTCTTCAAAGAAATGAAGCACATGGATGCCTATATGCCTAAAAAGTAAGTGCCGTATCTCTCATCTTTCTAATATTTTTTTTCTGGTGGACAGGAACAATTGATTTGCCCGTCTGGATGATCTTTATCACTGTAAAAGCCCAGAACTAAATTGAAGTTGTGCCCAAAACGATACACTCAACGTGTAATTAAACTCTGGAATTCGTTGCCAGAGAATGTGGTAAAGGCAGTTAGCTTAGCGGAGTTTAAAAAAGGTTTGGACGGCTTCCTAAAGGAAAAGTCCATAGACCGTTATTAAATGGAATTGGGGAAAATCCACTATTTCTGGGATGAGCAGTATAAAATGTTTTGTACATTTTTGGGATCTTGCCGGGTATTTGTGACCTGGATTGGCCACTGTTGGAAACAGGATGCTGGGCTTGATGGACCTTTGGTCTTTCCCAGTATGGCAATACTTATGTACTTATGACTGCGGCAGTTGCTGCCTAAGTGCAAAGAATATGAGAATTGGTTTTGTTAAAAACAAAGTACTAGCAAGTAGTCAAGAAGCATTCGGGAATTTTTCGAAATTGCTTTTGCTAAGTGAAAATTGTGGCAGTCTTAGGTTTCTTCAAGTGATGCTGCCTGGAGTGTGCCTGGGATCCTACACTCATGCTAACACTAAACCTTTCTAAGCACTTCTCCTACACAAACAGATCAATGCCGCTAAGATTTGGCCAGAGGAAGAAAAGCCTCATTGTGTTTGGGATCGGAAAGGTTAAGAAAATGAAGCCTGAAAAAGCCCAACCTTTGTTGATTCACCTTCTTCCTTAGAGGGGCAGGTTTCTGCTGTTGTTTTCTGGCGTGTGTGTCTGCTCTCTAATTCTGAATTACCAACCCTGATGCCAAAAGGATTGTGGTATTGTATATCAGCACAGGCAGGTGGTGAGAGCAGGGCCCCGATTCACTGGAATGTTTTCTTTCAAACGCGGTATTAGTCAAGTTGCTGAATTTACTGTTGAACTGACACCCTTCGCCTGAAGACTGCTTTTTCAAGCTTGACATTAGTAATAGACCCCAAAAGACTAAGAAAAACTTTATTTACTAAACTTAGTAAATGAAGAATGTGTTGGACTTGGAATGCTTTGTCTTAGGTAATATAATATTGCCTACCATCTCTGCATGCCTTGGCTGTATTTTGTAGATTTTTTGTTCCAACCAGCCAACAGAATATGAATAGAGATAATTCCATCACGTAGAGGGTGGGCAGGATGGAATTTAAAATCCTTTCACCTGACTGTATAAAGTGTACATTGATAATACTACATTGTACACTTTCTATAGCACTACCCACAATCTTTTAAAGCCCCGTTGGCAAACTGAGATGTACTAGATAGAGTTTTCTGATGCGATCTTGTGATATCAACTCAGGCAGTATACTCATGGATCTTCAGGATCAGAGCAGTTACTGAAGATTTAGAACCTCTGACTCTTAGAAAATATCCGTGTTTTTTTTTCAGACAACCCCAAAATATCAGACGGTTCCCTTAGGATGAGATTGTTCACACTTGGGTGGCTGCTGGTTTGTTCTAATACCTGAGGCAGTTGAGTTTCACCATCCTGGCCAGTTGACTGTGATTCTCGAAGTCACTCATGATCCCAACGGTGAAGTTGTTGTGTTCGGTTGCTAACAATGCCACCTATCTGGAATGGGTTGGGTTGGGTTGGGTGTCAATGCCGATAAAAGGACAATTCTATATAGATCGTATGTTTGGCATACATTGTAAGTTGCGTATTGATGTGATTGCCTATTGTGTATATCCAACTTATTCTTGCTGTATACCGCCTTGGGTACATTTCTTCACAAAGTAGTAAATGAATCCTAATAAATAACTTATGCGTATTTCTCCCCTAAGCCCTATTCTATTAAGGGCGAACATAAGTGAGATAGCACCCAATTTGCAAGGGGGCATACATATAGATGGGAGGAGCATGGGCGGGACTTGTGCTTGTCAACTATCGATGTGCAACCTATAGAAATCTATACGATGAGCATGTTGACTGGCGCATATATGCATGCCCGTTTACATCTACCATAGGTTAGGCATAAGCGGGCAGGCCTTCTTTTTGGAGTGCCAATGCACTATCATTCCATAATGGATTCAGGGCTCTCTGATGATGTTATAGAGTAGGCATTCCCTATGCTGCATTGAGGTGCCCTTTTCAAGAATTGTGCCCTAAAATGTTACTCCTTTACTATTAAACTCATCCATCTCTGGTCGTCTTCAAATCTAAGCTAAAAGCTCACCTTTTTGATGCTGCTTTTAACTCCTAACCCTTGTTCACTTGTTCAGAACCCTTATTTTATCATCCTCACTTTAATATTCCCTTATCTCTTATTTGTCCTGTTTGTCTGTCCTAATTAGATTGTAAGCTCTGTCGAGCAGGACTGTCTCTTCATGTTCAACTGTACAGTGCTGCGTACGTCTAGTAGTGCTACAGAAATGATAAGTAGTAGTAGTAGTAGTCTTTGGGATTCTGGAATCTTTGATACTCTTTGGGATTCTAGAATCTTGCTATTCTTGGTGATTCTAGAATTGTTCTACTCTTTGTCCTTATCCCTTATTTCTCCTGTTTGTCTGTCCTGATTAGATTGTAAGCTCTGTCGAGCAGGGACTGTCTCTTTATGTCCAGTGTACAGCGCTGCGTACGTCTAGTAGCGCTATAGAAATGATAAGTAGTAGTAGTAGTTTTTTTCTCTTTCTTTCTTCATTGGGATTTATTAACCGCCTTTATGAAGAGATTCACCCAAGGCGGTGCACAGCAGGTACAGTTTAACACAAAAAACTTACAATTTTGTTAACAGCATAACAATAGTAAAATAATCAAGAATAAACATAAATACAATAAATGAGGTAAACTTGAAACATGCATTTAATTGTAATCACTTCTTCCCTATGTTCTCCCAAGACGAGCGACCAAAGACAGTGCAATGTTATTCATGTCACGTATTCACACTGTGGAAAACACATCTCTGCTTACGTGGAACGATTCCATGAACGATTTTTCCTTTAAGATGGTTTTTTTTCACAGCTTTGTTTCTCAAGTGACAGCTGATCAAAGTCCTGTGAGCACAGATTCAGTTTCCCCACATTTTTTCTGATTGTCTTTAGAGGAATTTAGTTGGTGGAATTTCGTTTCTGATATTGCTTGTTCCACTTGGTCAAGTTGAATTCCATCTTACTTCGTTATTATTGTCTTGTCTGTCAAAGGAAAAGCTCCTTTGTCACATCAAAGAGAATCTTCACCTTCTTCCGTTGTCATTCTACACAGTCACAGCTCCAATTTGAAAATAATAACTGCGCTACAATGTCGAACCCCAGCCCCTCAGGCACCGCCTCCATATTCACGTGTTGTAATCCATTGTTATTGGTCATACTGGCTTGTACCAGTCACCCTCGACAACGGGAAGTAATATTCTAGACAGGTGGGTACTTAGCATGCTCCACTAGAGGGAGCCTGATATTCAGGGTGCTTTAACTGGGCAGGAAAAGCTCCTAATTGGTTTAATAGTTTTGCTAATCACAGTTGATGGTACTTTTTAACTAGAGAGTGCTGGTGAATATCAATGCAGACCACTGTGGTACTCTCCGTTTAGTGCTGGGGTGGTCCAGAGGTGGCATCAGGATGGACCCTGAAGTTATCCAGCTGCTGACAATATTCAGTGTCCTGATAACTATCCTGCACATGTAGGGCTGGCACTGAGTACCTGGATCTAATTCAGCCCATGGTAGTCATTGTTTATAAAAACATTAAATACCTACCCCAAATTCTGAAGCTTTGCTTTTGATGACCCAGTTTAAGCTCCAGAAGGCTATCACCACCCCCACTGGGCCTCCAGTTCAGGAGAAGTACTCTGGAAAATAGCACAAAATGTGAATACTGTGTACTTTCCAGTGAACCTGGGTCATAGTTTAACTCAAGGCTGAGCAAAGGGTGCTACATCAGAAACTTTAGCATTGCGGTTAAAGTAGCATCAGCATGTTTTGGAAACAGTTCAGAAGGGACATCTGTTAAAGGTCATTAACGATTACTCCGTTACCTTATGGCACTGATTCCCAAACTGGGGTCCATAACCCCTTTTCAGGGGTTCCACAGGTAAGAAGTTGATGGTGTGCTTCAGCCACCGACACTGACACTTCCGCACATGCTCAGTTCAGCAACATGAACTCAGCATGTGCAGGAGTGCTGGCATTGGCAGGTGAAGCATGCTGCTGACGTCCTTGCCTCCCCAGCCCAACCGTGACCTTCCCCTGTTGCCCCCACAGGCGCAGGGCTCCTTCCCTCCTGACTCAGCTCCATTACTCTCCCCCCCCCCCGCGCATGTTTTACCTTCCATGGCAGCGACGTCAGTGAGGAAGAAGGCACTGCAGGCTTGCCGCTGGCTCCAGCTTCTCCCTTCCCTCTTCACACAGTGTCCCGCCTTCTCCGATGATGCATTTCCTGTTTCCATGAGGGCGGGACACTGTGTGAAGAGGGAAGGAAGAAGCTGGAGGCGAGCCTGCAGTGCCTTCTTCTTTACTGACGTCGCTGCCACGGACAGTAAAAGGGTTAAACACAGGAAGGAACGGAGAGGAGGGCTGTCTGGGAGCTGAGGAAGGGCAGGGAGAATCGCTGGACATGGAGGGGAGGGCAGGGGGAGAGAAGAGATCGCTGGAGAGGAGGGGACAGCAGGGGGACACAACAGATTGCTGGAAATGGAGAGAAGGGGAGGGCAAGGGGAGAGAAAAGAGATCACTGGAGGGGAGGGCAGGGGAGAGAGGAGAATTGCTGGATATGGATGGATGGAGGGGAGGGCAGGGGAGAGAGGAGAATTGCTGGACATGGATGGATGGAGGGGAGGGCAAGAGGAGAGAAGAGGAGGGCAGAGGGAGAGAAGAGATCGCTGGACATGGATGGATGGATGGAGGGGAGGGGAGGGCAGGGGAGAGAGGAGAATTGCTGGATATGGATGGATGGATGGATGGAGGAGAGGGAAGTCAGGAGGGAGATGCACATGGATGGAGGGGAGGGAAGGGAGGAGAAATGCTGGACATGGATGGAGTGGAGGGCAGGGAAGAGAGGAGAAATGTTGGACAAGGATGGAGGGAAGGAAAGACAAAGGAAGGAGATGCACACGGATGGAGTGGAAGGGAGAGAGGAGAAATGATGGTCATGGATGGAGGGGAGGGGAGTGAGGAGGAATGCTGGGTGTGGATGGAGGGGAAATTGCTGAATTTAAGGGCTGGATCGGAACACTTTGAGGGCAGATGTTGAAACTGGAGAAAGGATAGGGACAGGGCTACAGATGGTAGACAGGACGCATAAGGACACAGAAGGATGGTGGACATGGTGTGAGAAAATATATCAAATGGAAAGAAGACACTGCATAAAACAGAAAACACTAGGACCAAAGCTATTAGAAAAACTAAATGCTCAGACAGCAAAGGTAGAAAACATTTTTTTATTCAGAATTTACTAATTGGAATATGTCAGCTTTTGGAAATGTGCATCTGTGATATTTTGCATTTAAGTTTCAATTTTTCTGGTATTGCTGCAAGCTGAGTCTCACTTCTTGAGGTAACTTTCCAGTTCAGTATTTTGCCTTCATATCTGTTGTGTCATGTGTTTTTCATGTGTGATCAAGATGCAGTATTCTGCTAGCGTGTAGTATTTGCAGCCTTTTTTTGTTTTGTTTTGTTTTTTGTTTCACTAGGTTGTGTACTGGTGTTTTAGAGCCCGGTGTAATTACAGTGCTGCCTTTCCACGCATAAGGTTGTAGCTCGTCCTGTCCTTGGAATTAGTGCTGTTATGGTTTGGTAAGGTTATGAGTGTGTTTTTGCACAAGTTTGTGTATAGTGTTTTGCAGTGGAGAGATTGTGTGTTGGCCTTACTGAGGTGGCATGAAAACATCAGAAAGGGTATACAGCGTAAATCATGACACACTACCTCTTGAAGGATCTACATATGGTCGTTAATAAAAGGAGCTCATTGTGAACACTATCCACCCTAAACGGGTGTTTTGTGGCTCTACATGAGAATTGTGATATTATGATCCCTTGTTTCATATTGTTGACGGTCTGCATTTTCCATATGGGTGGTATATTGGTGTATTAGGGTCTGCCCAGTGTAATATTTATGGTACAGTAAGGTTCTGAGTGTGTTTTTGCACAAAGTTGTGCATAGTATTTTTCAGTTGAGCGATTGTGGTTAGTATATGCTTTGAGCAACCACTTTATTCTTTGACAGATGATACAGTACATATCTAATATCTAAATTTAATAAAAGGTATTAATTGTGACTATTTTATTTTTACTTATTTTTGTGTGTGTTGTCAGACAATTATGGATGTAAGCTCCGCCCCGGGCCCCACCCCTAACCCCACCCCCTTTAGCCTCCCCAAACAGTTGGGCCACCGACCGCCTATGCGCGTAAGGGCATAATAAGGACACTTCTTGCCGCAGCTCTTAAATTAGCACAGGTCAAACAAAAGGGCGCCTGTTAAAACGGAACGAAAATGCATTTCCCATGTTGGAGGATGGAGGGTGGGGAGAGATGTGGAGATGGAAATGCTTATGAGAAGAGAGCAACAACATAGCCCGAAACCTTCCCTGTGCCGTTGTCACTTATTTCAAGCACTTTGCTCATAGATGCCGTATTTTTTCTAAAGATTATAAAATCACTTTTGTGCGTATGGGCGTATGCTTTCATTATTTGCCAACATTCCCTGTTCCCTCAGGCTATCTGAAACCTTTGCTTATAATCCCTGACCCACAAATGCATCAACGGATTGCACCATATCCATCGTTCTTTTATAGCCTCAGAACATGCAATTATGCTCAAGAAACAGGTTTATTATTAGAAGACAGGGCAGTAAATACAATTTACTCTGTTTATAGGGTTGAGGGCTCTGCTTTGCTGTATGACACTGCTGTGGAGGTATAAATGTCCTGAGTATCTGTAGATAATCCTGGAACAGCAAAGAGATGCTGAGTGTCTTGCAACAACAGCTAACAAAGAAATAAAAGATATCAGAAAATGATAAAAAGTATTAACATAAAAATGACAGTAAATCAACTATAAGATATACATAAGACATATATAAAAGAACATCAATATAAATCTTTAATTAATACATACAGATCAAAAGGCTAATATACAGGGCTCATTGAGCACATAAAGAAATTCAAATTCGAAACAGACAAACATACCTAACCAGGGACAAGAAAGGCTTAGCCCAGATAGCAAAACTGATCGTCCAAGATGACCTGGAGGAATAATGTAAAAGCTTCAACGAGGAAATCCTGCAAGGTTTGCTCCCAAAGGATCCTTTTTTTTTTCAGGATGAAGGAACAGACAACAATTTTCTAGACCATTGGGAACAGTCGGTGAAGTTAAGTAAAACAATGGTGAAAAGTGAAATTGCATGCGTCATCACTACTAGATTATTGTAGGTTCAAACATATTCCAAGAGGTTTGAGAATCATGAAAGAGCCTAAACTTTATACAGATGATGAGGATTTCCTGAACAAATGGGACGCAATACTGAATAAATGTTCACTAGATTTAATGATATCATTTTCAGATATCTTTTATTTCTTTGTTAGCTGTTTTATGTCACTACCCCTGATGCAGCCTTATTGGCGAAACATGGCCAAGTTGGGTCTGTACGAATAAAAAAACTGGACTTTCAGTGTCTGCTTTCTGTCTATCTCTAGAGATAGTCCTGCCACATCCCTCCCAGACTGTCTCTCTCTCTGCTAGTACTTGAGTAGATATGTGACAGCTCGCTGGCTCGCTCTCTCATGTACATGGCTGTCCTCTCCTATCTCAGAAGGTCTTTTATTTATTTATTTATTTATTTATTTATTTGTTGCATTTGTATCCCACATTTTCCCACCTATTTGCAGGCTCAATATGGCTTTCAATGTTCCGTCATGGCATTCGCCATAGCAGAGTAAAAGATACAATTGGTATTACATAAAGAACATGGATGACATAATAGAATTAAGCAATCAGGTATAGAGAGCGTACTAAGGCGCGCTCACGTTTTTGGCGCATGCTAAAATTGTGGGCGCGCTAAAAGTTACAGATGCCAATGCATTCCTATGTGCATCGCTAACGTTTAGCGTGCCCACAATTTTAGCGCGCACTAAAAACATGAGCGCGCCTTAAATTAGCTCTCAGTCCTTTGTTGGGAGATGAAGCAGTAAGCTTGCATTAGAGCTACCACTGACACCTTTGTGCATGACTTCCTAATGCAAGCGCAATGGCAGGGATAGCGCAGGGTAAGCGCGGCTCGAGTGCTCGATTTTGTGGGTCGCACAGATGCAGAAAAGGGTTGCCCACAAGTTAACCTTGTGCAAAGCCTTATGTTTGACATCAGTGCACAGCACATGTAAATCAAAGGTGATGAGGCTATTGGCTATTCTGTACTGGTGGAGAGAAGTGCACAGAAGACTGAAAGGCTGAGCACGACACTGAGGTTTTAATGTCAAGTCTGAGGAGTGTGGGTTCTTCTGCTGGGATTTAGGAGGCCAGTCTAAAAATGAGCGTGTGCTGTTACTTGCACCAAATGCACTGTACGATCTTCTATAAGGTAACACGTAATGCTGTGACACAGAATTGCAAGGGGTCGTACACATGGACAGAGCATGCGCATATCATGTATGTGGCACTGAGCAACGCATGCAATGTACAGAATACTGGAAGGGAAAAGGAATCGAAAGGAATCCCACGTAGAATGTAGTCAACAGTGGGAAGTTGGAGGCATAGGCACCGACTCCACGGGTGTTGTGGGTGCTCAAGCGCCCCCAATATTTTCCCACCGAAAGTTCCCAGTCAGCCCGACCTCAGCCTCTAGGATAAGCAGCATAAAATCTGTTTTACTGTTCAGGGATCTTGCCAGGTACTTGTGACCTGGATTGGGCACTGTTGGAAACAAGATACTGGGCTTGACGGACATTCAGTCTGTCCTAGTATGGCAATGCTTATGTTCTTATATAAGCTAGGAATTGTACTCTGGTCACACTTGTGCGAAATCACAGTACCACAGACTACACTGTAGCTTTCTCAGGGGCTGTGTAATTAGCACTCTGGGTAATGTAAAATTAAAGCACAGCCCAAGAGGAAGAAAATACCTTCAAGAAATAAGCTCTACCCAAATGACAAAAGATAAAGACATGCAGCACCCACAGCAGCTTTCCTGAGAGCCGATAGGTGGATAGGTCAAGTGTGTATTCTAGCATCCTTTCTTTCAGGTGAAAAATATGTAGTGTTTGAATAATCTTTATTAACAAACTAACAACTGCATATTAACAAAGAAACAGAGACTTATGTCCCAGGCCACAACGTGTCCAATCTACAACAAAGTTAACTTGAATGTTATATGTTATCCATTTTCCTTCCCCTCAATGAAATACCAGTACTTTGCACGAAAGGGAAAAAAATAAATGTTTAATCAAGCTTTAAAAAATTTTAATTTCCGTACAGTACTCAACAGACTTGAAGAAGCTTTACTGCCAGATTGCCAAAACATGTCCTATTCAGATCAAAGTGATGACTCCACCGCCTCAAGGTGCCGTGATCCGGGCCATGCCGGTGTACAAGAAAGCTGAACATGTCACCGAGGTGGTCAAACGATGCCCAAACCATGAGCTCAGCCGGGAATTCAATGAGGGTATGAGAAAGGTCCATTTGTTCTCCATTCTAGTAGAAACGTTTACTAGACCAGGGGTTCTCAACCCATTGCTCGGTACGCATCCACAACGAATATGTATGAGACAGACAAATCTGTATCACCCATATTCATTGCGGATATCCTAGACCAGGGGTAGGCAACTCCGGTCCTTGAGAGCCGCAGGCAGGTCTGGTTTTCAGGATATCCACAATGGATATGCAGGAGATAGGTTTGCAAGCACTGCCTCCATGGTATGCAAATCTGTCTCCTGCATATTCATTGTGGATATCCTGAAAACCTGACCTGCCTGCGGCTCTCGAGGACCGGAGTTGCCTACCCCTGTCCTAGACTGGTACTGGATTGGGAGCCCCTGTATGAGACAGATACGTAAATGTATGATAACTTGACTTAATATCCCCTTTTTAATTTGGAAGGGAGTGGGAGAATGTATACACAGCTCTGTCTGGCCTGGCTTTTCTTTTACTTTAAGATCTTCCAAAAGCATGCTTTTTTAAAACAATGCATTTTTGGAGAGGAAGGACTGAAACAGTCGCACTGTTTCTCCTGCTGCTGCCTGTTTGATAGATGACAGTGCAGGCATCTCATGGCCATGTCTGAGAAGTCTCCAAATGGGTCTTTAAAGGGCTCCTCCAGTGATAAAACCTATGTGCCTTGCTGGTCGGTTTGGTTGCTGAAAAAAATAAAAACTAATCTAGGTATTGTGCAGGGGAAATGGGTTAGGGATGTAATATATATAGAGGCAACTAAAAAAAACCCAATGACCATCCTATGGGGTATGTTTACTGAAGGGCGTTAAGCCTTTAATGCGTGCTATCAGAGGTACTGCTAAGGCGTTCTGTGGTAATACGTCTGTTAGAATGCATGTTAGAGATTTTTTTTCTGGGAGGAGGCATGAAAAGCAACTAAAATGATAAAGGGGATGGAACTCCTCCCAAATGAGGAAAGGCTAAAGAGGTTAGGGGCTCTTCAGCTTGGAAAAGAGAAGGCTGAGGGGGGGTGGGGGATATGATTGAGGTCTACAAAATCCTTAGTGGAATGGAACGGGTGGAGGTGAAATGGTTTTTCTCTCATTCAAAATGTACAAAGACCAGGAGGCACTCAATGAAATTGTATGGAAATGGAACTCTTTGCTGGAGGACGTAGTAACAGCAGTTAGCATGTCTGGGTTTAAAAAAGGTTTGAACAAGTTCCTGGAGGAAAAGTCCATACTCTGCTATCAAGACAGACATGGAGAAGCTACTGCTTGTCCTGGGAATGGTAGCATGGAATTTTGCCACTATTTGGGTTTCTGCCAGGTACTTGTGACCTGGCTTGGCCACTGTTGGAAACAGGATACTGGGCTAGACAGATCATTGGTCTGACCTCGTATGGCTATTCTTATGCTCTTATGACGTGGATGTGGGATGGGCATGGAAACATTACCCTGTTAGTACGTTCTAGGTAAAGCGCACTAAATGGATAAAAGCTTAGTTAACGCTGGATCACTTAGGGGCTCATTTTCAAAACACTTAGAACTTACAAAGTTCCACAGGTTACTATCATACGTCTAAATACTTTGAAAATATGCCTCCGTAGTGTGTCTTACATAGTAGTTATTAAGTGATCCAAAGTTATATCCTAACAATGGCCAAACACTAATGACTACATTAGCACCTGACCTGAATAAAAGTTCCTTCTTCTTCAAAACTACTACTACTACTACTATTTAGCATTTTTATAGCGCTACAAAGTGTACGCAGCGCTGCACAAACATAGAAGAAAGACAGTCCCTGCTCAAAGAGCTTACAATCTAATAGACAAAAAATAAATAAAGTAAGCAAATCAAATCAATTAATGTGAACGGGAAGGAAGAGAGGAGGGTAGGTGGAGGCGAGTGGTTACGAGTCAAAAGCAATGTTAAAGAGGTGGGCTTTCAGTCTAGATTTAAAGGTGGCCAAGGATGGGGCAAGACGTAGTGGGCTCAGGAAGTTTATTCCAGGCATAGGGTGCAGCGAGACAGAAGGCGCGAAGTCTGGAGTTGGCAGTAGTGGAGAAGGGAACAGATAAGAAAGATTTATCCATGGAGCGGAGTGCACGGGAAGGGGTGTAGGGAAGGACGAGTGTGGAGAGATACTGGGGAGCAGCAGAGTGAATGCATTTATAGGTTAGTAGAAGAAGTTTGAACAGGATGCGAAAACGGATAGGGAGCCAGTGAAGGGTCTTGAGGAGAGGGGTAGTATGAGTAAAGCGACCCTGGCGGAAGATGAGACGGGCAGCAGAGTTTTGAACCGACTGGAGAGGGGAGAGGTGACTAAGTGGGAGGCCAGCAAGAAGCAGATTGCAGTAGTCTAAACGAGAGGTGACAAGGGTGTGGACGAGGGTTTTGGTAGAGTGCTCGGAAAGAAAGGGGCGGATTTTACAGATGTTGTAAAGAAAGAAACGACAGGTCTTGGCGGTCTGCTGGATATGAGCAGAGAAGGAGAGAGAAGAGTCAAAGATGACCCCAAGGTTTCGAGCTGAGGAGACAGGGAGAATGAGAGAGCCATCAACAGAAATAGAAAACGGGGGGAGCGGATAGGTAAGTCCTTCTGATGAGAAAGGGATATGGTTAGAGTTGGTCATGACGAACCAAAGAATATTAACCTTTTGTGTTTTATCTTAAATTTCATTTACAGATTTTATTCAAGTATACATCTTGAAACAGAAAAGATGACTATAAGCCTACATAAATTTTTTTTAAAGAAAAGATAGGTTAATATCTAAATGATAGAAAAAGGCGGCCAGGAGAGAGTTCGAGTGTTGAAGTTGTTACATTCCTTCGCTGTGGCATAGATAGATTAACAGTCTTAGTTTGAGTTGTTTAGAATCAAAGAATATATATTTAACAGAGTTTAACTTTAACACACATTTGCAGGGATAATTTAACCAAAATAGAGCGCCCAATTGGAGAGCTTTCGGGCGCAATGTGAGGAACTCTTGTCTTTTCTTCTGTGTAGTCTTAGAGACATCTGGATACATTCTTATTTTACATTCTAGGAAATTTTGGTCTCTATGAAGAAAATATTGCTAAAGTATCCAGTCCCTATCAGGTTGTAAAATAAAAGTTACTTTAAATGTAGCTGTTGTCAACCCCACTTTGTCATCTTCAAGTATTTGTGTTAGGTTCAAATCTAAAGTCTCTACAGGCGCATCCACTCTATCTCCATGATCTAAATCTTTCTTGAGGAAAAGCGATATATAATAGATTTTTGATATAGGAGGATGTGACTGTTCAGGAATATTCAAGACCTCCGTTAAATATTTTTTAAAAGTGATAAGAGGTGAGATTGAAAGTTGCTTTGGGAAACCTTTGTGTTTTAATGAAGGGAGGGTCTTGGTATTCTACTGTCTGACTATGGGCATGTTCTTCTCTGTGGCTTGCAGGACAGATTGCACCCGCAAGTCACTTGATACGAGTGGAAGGCAACAGTCATGCCCAGTACGTTGAGGACCCCATCACTGGAAGACAGAGTGTACTGGTACCCTATGAACCCCCACAGGTAATCACATTTCCATCAGTAAAACTTTACCTTGCTCACCAGCTATAAAACGACAATACTTGAATCTTAACGTTTTAGATTCATGCCGTAAACTCTACTGTAATGGATCTTGTACTGTATCTAGAACAGTTCTGGACGTGTGTCTCAGAAGAAGATGAAAGGATTAATAAACATACCTCTAGCATAAGTTATCCCGCATGGTTTAGAACAGATTTTCTTTTGTAACTAAGGAGCAATGGACTCTAATTTTAGAGAGAGTGTTTAAAAGTGGGTTTCAGTGCAAACCCTGAAATCTAATACATGGTAAAAACGAACAACCAAATATTAACCTGAAAATAGTTGAGATGATCAGTGGACCGTGGTTTCTGCCCCGATTGTAAACAACTGTTCTTCTGTCTCTCCTCTTGTCCTTTCCCTTCCAACTCCTCCCCCAGGTGGGCACAGAATTTACAACTATACTCTACAATTTCATGTGCAACAGCAGTTGTGTTGGTGGGATGAACCGCAGGCCGATCTTGATCATTGTAACGCTGGAAACCAGAGAGTAAGTTATCCTTTGTCTGTGGGTTTCTAAGAGGCCCCACTTTGGCCTCCTTTGCCCCTCTTATTAGAGCATCTACCAGGGGTTGACAATTCCAGCCCTCAGGTGTCCGTATGAGAACAACACTTGATTCCATCTTCATCAAGGAGCGAGAACTAAATTATTCACTCAACAACACATTGAGAATATAAAAGGTGCCTTAGCCGGGAATCCGATCCACGTTTCAGTTTTGGCACCGTTTGGTAAAAATCACTGGGAAGTAATCACGACGCTAAATTATCCTTTGTCAAAGTTCTTAAATAGGCAACACATTTGCCTTTCAACATATCCTTCTATCCCAATAGCTGGTTTCACCAACTTCCAGCCAAGAAAACTAACAGAATGTATTTTGCTGATGCAATACTTTGAAATACACACACCCTAGCTACTGGGCTAGAAACAGAAGCAGTCTGACATCAAAAAACTTGTGCGCCTGACTGTAATTCACCTTGAGCTCAGATTTGGAAAGTAATTAAATCTAAATCCCCAATCCAATTAGATCAACACTTCTTCTACATGAAAAGTACAAGAGCTCTCCTCCAGTGTAAGTCAATGTCTGTGGAGGAAATGAGTACGTGCATTAATGAAAGACAGAAGCCAAGAACCATCTGTATCACCAGTGCTTTGGGCAGAATACTATAGATTATGTAAGGAATATTACTCTGATTTATATATATATTTGAATTTGCTACATAGTAAAATAGTAAATGACGGCAGATAAAGACCTGAACGGTCCATTCAGTCTGCCCAACAAGATTAACTCATTTACATGGTATGTGATGCTTTACACCCCAGTTTGAGTTGTCCTCGCCTTTCTCAGGGTATAGACCGTTGAAGTCTGCCCAGCACTATTCCTGTACTAAAAGTTCTGAATATTCTGGAATCCTAAAGAGTTACAAGATTCCGGAATACCAATTAGTAGCAACATTCCATGTAGAACCCCAATGAGTAACATAGTAAATGACGGCAGATAAAGACCTGAACGGTCCATCCAGTATGCCCAACAAGATAAACTCATTTTACATGGTATGTGATACTTTATACCTGAGTTTGATTTGTCCTTGCCATTCTCAGGGCACAGACCGTAGAAGTCTGTCCAGTACTGTTCTTGTACTAAGTTCTGAAGCTAACGTCGAAGCCCCTTAAAATTTACACTCCAACCCATCCCTATCTATTCAGTCACGATCAGGGCGTAGACCGTAGAAGTCTGCCCAGCACCGGTTTTGCTTCCCAATTACCGGTGTTGCCACCCAATCTCCGCTAAGACTCCATGGATCCATTCCTTCTAAACAGGATTCCGTTGTGTTTATCCCACGCATGTTTGAATTCCATTACCATTTTCATCTCCACCACTGTTCTATGAAATACAATCCAGTGTTCCTCTGTCATAGTTCAATAAAGAGTCTTGATAGTATAAACTCTTGTGGATCTATGATAACAATCACAGTGCCAGCCAGAGATACAAAGCCATGGTTTCTTTTTCTTTGAGGTGTTGAAAGGAACTTCTCAAATGCACACACTCGAACAAGGGAGGACTGTTGAGGCTGAGAGAGAGATTTAAGGCCATGGCAAAAGCTAGAATGATGCGTGGGTGCATTGGGAGAGGAACGGCCAGTGGGAAATAGGAGGTGATGATGCCCCTGTATAAGACTCTGGTGAGACCCCATTTAGAATATTATGTGCAATTCAGGAGACCACGCTTTCAAAAAGACATGAACAGGATGGAGTTGGTCCAGTGGATAGCTACTAAAATGGTCAGTGGTCTTCATCATAACGCTTATGGGGACAGACTTAAAGATCTCAATATGTATACTTTTGAAGAAAGGCAGGAGAAGAGAGATGTTATAGATACATTTAAATACCTCCACGGCACAAATGAGCAGGAAGTGAGTCTCATTTAATTGAAAGGAAGATCTGGAATGAGGGGCATAGGAATAAGGTGGAAGGGGATAGACACATCCAACACCCTTTCCATCTGTAGAATAGCCTCTCGGTGGAGGAGATGGAGTCAAAGACTGTATATAAATTCAAGAAAGTATGGGACAAGTACACAGGATCTGTAAGGGAGAGGAAGGGATAGATGGTATAGATGGGTAGACTAGATAAGTCATATGATCTTCATCTGCTGTCATTTTTTGTTTGTTTGTTTGTTTGTTTCTATGGATGGAACTGAGATTGGAGGGCCATGAACTCCTTCTGATGAGAGAAGGGAAATGGGAAGCTGGCAAAGATGGAAGATTGAAAATGGAGGGTGGGGGCATAGATAAAATTAAGACTGAAGGGGAAATTGAGGTGGAAGTGGGATAACTGAGGCCAGTGAGGGGGCTGCTGAGGGGGCATGGAGAATGACTTTGGGCAGGGTGCATTTAATGGACAAAGAGAGAAAGGAAGGACTGAGTTGAAATGGGGTGAGAAAAGACTAAGGATTGAGTGAAGAATTGGGAGAGGGAGGAGCAGGAATTGAGGAGGGATGGAATGAAAAGGAAAGAAGGAAGAACTGAGAACTGATCAGACACACATATGACGCCAAGGACATCTTTGAGAATTTAGTGTACTCCGTGGAGTTTCTGTGGTGCTACACCATGAAATATCTCAACTCTCAAGTGCTGTCATTTATGATATCATGAAAATTACTATTTTCATTTGACAGGCAATTTTTCAGTCAGACAAAAGAGCTGTTCCATGGTCTGACCGAGCTTAGAAGGCGAGCAAGTTTGAGCCACTTATTGTGTACGAGAATAATTGAGTAGCACGATTCCAATTATATAGACAGCAAACTCAAATGATGACTTTCATATATGCACAATACCTGAAGATAGTTCTTCTACTGTCATGTCTCTGTTCTATTTTTTTTTTGCATTTAGTGGGCAAGTGTTGGGCCGTCGCTGCTTTGAGGCTCGTATCTGTGCGTGTCCGGGCAGAGATCGCAAAGCGGACGAGGACAGCATAAGGAAGCAGCAAGTGTCAGACGGCACAAAGAGTGGCGACGGTATGAAGCGCCGTAAGTAACGGGCACAGCTGAGCAGGTGACAGTAAGAACACTCCCTCAAACTCAGAGGGCTGTGCCAGCTGATGCACGAACCCAACAGGCACCGCTATGGATGCCCTAGGTAGGGAAGGGGTCAGAGGCATTTCTAGACACTTAGGGGCCCTTTTAATAAAGGGTTGGCATGGCAACAGGCTTGCTGTGCGCCAACCCACAACTACCGCAGGAGCCAGCGGACGCCATTTCCAGCGCCAGTGCTTACCCGACGGTAATCGAACGGGAGCCCTTATCGCCACCCTCAATGGGTGACGACGGTAAGTCCTCCCTGAAATGGCACATTAGTTTTAATATTAGCGCAGGCCCATTTTCCAGCCCATTAAAAATTGCCTTTTTCCCAGCCACAGTAAAAAATGGCCCAGCGAATGCCTAAAGATGCGCCCACACTACCGCAGGCCATGTAAAAGGACCCATAAGAGCTCATGCGCTAATCCTGTGTTAATCAGTTAACGCATAGTCATGGAGCTGCACTAACTGATTAACACAGCAATTGCCCACTCTCCACCCCCAGATACACCCCTCCCCATGGAAAATAAAAAATATTATTTTGCGGTGATTAGCACACGCTGATTTCAATCTTATCACAGAATGCCTAAGAGGGGCATAATTGAACAGGGCGCCCAAGTTTTCATGGGCGTTCATCTTTCGTTTCGATAATACGGTCGGGGACACCCAAATCTCAACATTTAGGAATATTGAGATGGTCGACCTTAGAGATGGTGTTCCCCTGTTTTCGGCCATAATGGAAACCGAGGACGCCCATCTCAAAAATGATCAAATCCAAGCCCTTTGGTCATGGCAGGAGCCAGAATTCGTAGTGCACTGGTCCCCTGACATGCCAGGACACCAACCAGGCCACCCTAGGGGGCACTGTAGTGGACTTCACAAATTGCTCCCTGGTGCATAGCTCCCTTACCGTGTGTGCTGAGCCCCCCCCAAAACCCACTACCCACAACTGTACACCACTACCATTGATCTAAGGGGTGAAGGGGGCACCTAGATGTGGGTACAATGGGTTTCAGGTGGGCTCACATTTACCACCACAAGTGTAACAGGTGGGGGGGGGGCCTCGGTCCACCTGCCTGAAGTGCACTGCACCCACTAAAACTGCTCCAGGGACCTGCATACTGCTGTCATGGAGCTGGGTATGACATTGAGGCTGGCATAGATGCTGGCAAAAAATATTTTTAAAGTTTTTTTTAGGGTGGGAGGGGGTTGATGACCACTGGGGGGGAGTAAGGGGAGGTCATCCCCAATTCCCTCCGGTGGTCATCTGGTCAGTTCGGGCACCTTTTCACAGCTTGGTCGCAAGAAAAATGGACCAAATAAAGTCGGCCAAGTGCTTGTCAGGGATGCCCTTCTTTTTTCCATATCAGCCGAGGACGCCCATCTCTTAATCACACCCCAGTCCCCGCCTTCACTACGTTGCCGACACGCCCCCATGAACCTTTGGTCATCCCCCGCGACGGAAAACAGTCGAGGACGCCCAATCGGCATAATCGAAAGAAGGACGCCATCTCCCAATTTGTGTCGGAAGATGGGCGCCCTTCTCTTTCGAAAATAAGCCTGTAAGTGTGTCCCATGGTAAGGCATGCGCTAGTGCATACTGTAGCTTAGCAAAGGACCTGTGATACATGGGCAAGGCTTATGGAGTGGCCCTGTAAATAACACAGCCAGACAGGTATATAAATGTGAAATAAATGGTTTATTTAGCTGAGCCCTGAAACCTGTTACTTCACAGACCAGGAAATCGGGTGCAAAAGTCTACAGTTCAATAAACAGTCTTGAGCAGGCCTCTGGCTGGTAAGCCAAACAGTCTGTGGCCCTAGAAAAAACAGCCCGTAAGTTCTCAGTTTCTCTGAGACCAGGTCTGACTTCAGCCAGATCTCAAAGCAAGACTTGCAAGTCTTAAACAAGCAGTAAAGCTGGCTTACCTCAGCCAGGTCACAATTAGTACACAGGATCTGCGGCAGCATCTGCTGGGTTTCTAGTCTTCCTTGCCTGGGCCTCTGCATCAGGGCCTTCCTGTTCGGTACCGCCCAAGGGCTTTTACCTCCTGCTTGCTGTTGAGCCTCACCCTTCTGACTGGGCAGCAGCAAACCCTGGCTGTACTTCTTTGGCTGTGCAGTTCAGCCTCTGACCCCGTCAGGTTTTGCACCACCTGCTGTGAAGTGGCTGAACTGCAACCTCAGTGAGGGAGTGTTTCCAGGCATGCCCGACCCTATGACACTCACTCCCTCACAGGACCCATAAGTCAATTTAATTGCCATTAACCCACAAATCAGCACTTTGATTAGTGTGTGTTAAAAGTTTATATCCATGTCAAGATTTTTGTTAAAACGTTTGTGTGAAATGAGCTGAAAAAAATGTCAGAAAATGAAGTAGAAACAAAAGAGGTCCAAAATTTCCACAAAAGTCCAACACAAAAAAAGAAACAGGTGGAAAAAACAACTTAAAGAGATCAATCCAAGACAAGGGGTGAGATGCTCCAGAAAAACTTTATTAGGGACCCAACCGGTCCGTGTTTCGGTTTTTAAAAATGAAGTAGAAAAGGATGTTTTTCTTGTGGCTTAGATGCTAAAGATTTTCTCTACTCCTGTAATGAGGCCTTTTAATTTGTAATTAGATTATTATTTTAGGGGTCTTTTTACAACGCTGTGGTAGAGATACCACAGCTTTGTCGCATGCCAGATCGGTAGCCTGGCTGTAGTTCCCACCCTCAGTGTGCACCATTTCTAGCGTAAAAAAAAAATTTTTTTTCAATTTTTGTAGTGCCAGGGCTTACCTAGCGGTAATTCGGCAATGGCTACTGCGGGAGCCTTTACCGTCACCTAAATAGCTGCCCCCAAAATGGCCACATTTCCTTTTTTTTTTGGCCCCAAATAACCTTTTACCTGGGCCTCAGTGTGCAGCAAATTCACGTGCTGATGCCACCGGCAGGCCCCCTTTTACCACCAGTGGCATAGCTACGTGGGACCCGGGGGCCCGGGCCCCGTAGATTTGGCCCTGGACCCCCTGCCGATGACCTCTCGACCCTCCTTCCGCCATCAACCCTCCCCCGCCCCCGCGGCAGTGGCGGGGGAGGGGTTGGCAGCAGGAGGGGGGGTCGAGAGGGTGTCGGCAGGGGGGGGTCAAAGTTGTTGGTGGTGGCGGCAGCGGTGGGGGGGGGTCGGCGGCACCGGGGGGGGGGTCTAAAATGTGCTCCCACCTCACCTTGGCTCTGGACCCCCCCCCCCCCCCCCCCCCCCGCCGAAGTCTGGCTATGCCCCTGTTTACCACAGCTTGATAAAGGGGCCCTTAATGATTTATTCTGTTACTTTTGGGAAATGTACATTTCATAAAACCAATTAAAAATAAACAACAGACTATGCGAACTGAAAAATGTTGCCCTGTGCATTTCCCTAATGTATTTGTGACCCATCTACTGTGCCACATTTGCTAAGTTTCTTGTTTCCCCGTAGACACAGAATGAGAGAACCCCCACCCTCAGGCCCTGCATCTACTGTACTCTATCAGCTGTTGTTATAGTCCCTTTTTTTGAGTGACAGCATCCCCATTGCTTCCTGTAACTTCGGAATTGTCCTGGTTGTACAGATTCTAAATCTTATACTGTACAGGATGCTTTGTAACTCTGCTGACAGAGGATTTGGTTTCAGCTTGCTCATTCTTTTGTCGCAGCCTTCCGGCAGACTACCCACGGCATACAGATGACATCCATTAAGAAGCGACGCTCCCCAGACGACGAAGTGCTTTACCTGCCTGTAAGCTTGGCTTCGCATCTTTAACTTCTGCATTTCAAGGATTTACCATGAAAGCTTGGGGGGGTTGGGGGGGGCAGCCCATGCTGCTGAGAGGGAGAGTCTGTGCCCATCCCTGCTTCCATAGGAGCCAACTTTTCAAAATTATTGGGGGTGCTAAGCCTAATGGAAATAACCCTTCCCTGGGCACAAGGAATTTGCTCAATATTGGGGGTGCTCAAGCATCCACAGCACCCACAGAGCCGGCTCCTATGCCTGCTTCTAAAGCCCATCAGGACTCAGAGATATTGGGTATTGGAGGCAACATGTACAATCTCAAAGAGCATGGGGTCTCAGGCTGCATCCTGGTGCCAGTGGTCCCTCTTTGCTTGTGTGAGCCAGGGGTGCCGCCTAACAGGCTTTTACAGGGAAAAGCACAGTCTTCTGAGGGCTTCATTCATGAGCTGTGTGTAAGGCAGGAAGGGGAAATGAGAATTAAGGTTTCATCCTAGTCCTAAAGCACCTTTATCTACCTGTCTATCTATCTATCTATCCACACACACGCACGCATGCAATATCCTGTGGTGACGCGTGCCGACCATCCAAGAAGCAGCATGGGAAGTGCCTCTTAAGAGAGCTGCAGCTTCCATTCTAGGTTACGGATCTTATGCTGTTATTGGCATCAAGGGGGAAGAAAAGAGAAAGAGAGAGACTAAATTATTGTTGATGGATTTTACCGTATTTATTTATTTATTGGAATTTATTAACCACCTTTATGAAGAGATTCACCGAAGGCGATGTACAGCAGGTACAGTTTAACATAAAACTTAATTTAATCAGTTAACGCTGCTGAAAATGTTCAGTTTATTTAGATTTTGCCCACACCTTTTTCAGTAGTACACTGGGTATTTCCTGTCCCTGGAGGGCTCACACAACCTAAGTTTGTACCTGAAGTAATGGAGGGTTAAGTGACTTGCCCAAGATCACAAGGAGCAGCAGTGGGATTTGAGTCAGGCACCTCTGGATGTCAAGACTAGTGCTCTAACCACTTAGGTCCCCCCCACAGTCACCTCCCATAACAGGAGAAAAATGAGACTCTTTCCGAGAAAGCCAGTCTGGGTTCATTTTCGCAGTTGACTCTTCCGTACCCAAATAAGAATACCAGGGTATAGAACGATCAAGCGGACATGCCAGGGCACTCAGATCACATACAACTCATACAGTACAAGAATCACTTCCCACAAGATGTTAAAACGACCCAATATAAATGTTGTGTAAACGAGCTCCAAATATTATGTAACAATCTCCATTGCTGAGGTCAAGCCAACAAGCCGCATTACTAATGTTATGCTACTGTTAACGTTATGCTTAAAATGTTGTTCCATTGTAAGTTATCGTTCCACTGTAAACTTCCGTTCTATTGTAAACTGTTGTTATGAAGACTGATTTGTACTCCAACTTGAAATTGAAAGTTAAGCGGACTATAAATGCCCACATTAAATTAAATTAAAATCAAAACACATACATACCATGGGCCCACATTAAGGGGAGAACATAGAAACAAACAAAAACAACAAATAATGAAAAAAAAAAACAGTCAAGGAAGCAAACTTCCTAAAAACATGACCCTGATACCTACCGTATAAACTGGTTCAAACTTCCTTTAAATCCCTTTTATTCAGAAAAAAAGAATTCTCCAACTGTACCAAATCTACAAAAACTGTTGACTAGATTCTATATCACGCCTTAAAAAAATCAGCACCGAAATGAAATACACATAAGCATATTTTATAAAGTACTCCTTAATTGAGGCATACTTTATAGAATCAGTCTAAATTTCCACACAGTTTATAGAATATTCCGAGCACCCGCCTGCGTGCCTAAATTTAGTCGCAGGCAGTTACACCAAGTAAACCTTAGTGGAAATCCCGACGCCTAAATTAGACACAGACTGGATATAATCTGTAACAACATGCATAGATTATAGAAATGTCCATGACCCGCCCTTTCCATACCCCCTTTTCAACTATGGGACTTTACGCACATCACGTTCTAGAATATGCTTAGACAGTTGTGTCTATAAATTCTAATTAATGCCAATTAGTGTCAATAATAGCTTGTTGATTGGCAATTACCAGCACTGATTGTGCGCACAAATGCAGAATACGACTGGATTTGTGCAACATTTATTTATTTATTTATTGGGATTTATTAACTGCCTTTATGAAGAGATTCACCCAAGGCGGTGTAAGGCAGGTACAGTTTAACATCAAACTTACAAATTTTGCTAACAGCATAACAATAGTAAAATAACCAAGAATAAATATAAATATACATGACAGACTTGATCGACCTACCAACCAGAAACACATCCGAATCAACGCGAACGTACCTAAATCTGCATTACCCAAGCTGCAAAGGACTCAAATACAAGTCAACCTACGCATCCAGTTTTTCCTACATAAGCACACAACTGTGGAACGCATTACCAAAAGCCTTGAAAACGAGTACGCACCTACACTCCAGAGACACTAAAAGTCACTGTTTAAAAAGGCATACTCTACCAATCCAACATAAATGCCTGATCCTCTGCAACACAACAAAACTAAAGTACGTAATGGACATAATACAACTCTTCCGTTGTACGATTCCCTAGTGTGGCTGTGCCACATGTACTTTATCTTACCACATCATTATTACTTATTACTTTGTATTTGTTTACACCAGAGTCTGTAACGCCTCTCCGGTACTATATTAGCCATATTGAGCCTACAAATAGGTGGGAAAATGTGGGATACAAATATAACAAATTAAATAAATAATAAATAAATCTGCACTACCCAAGCTACAAAGGACCTTAAATACAAAACAACTTACGCATCTAGTTTTTCCTACATAAGCAACACAACTGTGGAACGCATTACCAAAAGCCTTGAAAACGCCGTAAGGCCACCTAAATTTCCGGAAGTCACTAAAAACCAACCTGTTTAAAAGGCATACCACTACCGACCCACTTAAATGCCTAATCTCTGCAACACAACCAAACTAAAGCACGTAATGGACATAATACAACTCTTCGTTCTCCGATTCCTAGTGTGGCTGTGCCACATGAACTGATCTTACCACAACATCACCCTGTATTTGTTCACACCGGAGCCTGCAAAGGCCTCTCTGGTACTATGTAAGCCACATTGAGCCTACAAATAGGTGGGAAAATGTGGGATACAAATATAACAAATTAAATAAATAAATAAATCTACACTACCAAGCTACAAAGGACTTAAATACAAAACAACCTACGCATCTAGTTTTTCCTACATAAGCACACAACTGTGGAAACACATTACAAAAAGCCTTGAAAACGACGTACGACCACCTAAAGTTCCGGAAGTCACTAAAACCAACCTATGAAAAAGGCATACCCTACCGATCCAACATAAAAGCCTGATCTCTGCAACACAACCAAACTAAAGCACGTCATGGACATAACACAACTCTTCCGTTCTCCGATTCCCTAATGTGGCTGTGCCACGTGAACTTGATCTTACCACAACATCTCCCTGTATTTGTTCACACCGGAGCCTGCAAAGGCCTCTCCGGTACTATGTAAGCCACACTGAGCCTACAAATAGGTGGGAAAATGTGGGATACAAATATAACAAATTAAATAAATAAATAAATCTACACTACCCAGCTACAAAGGACTTAAATACAAAACACCTACGCATCTAGTTTTTCCTACATAAGCACACAACTGTGGAACACATTACTAAAGCCTTGAAAATGACGTACGACCACCTAAAATTCCAGAAAAAACTAAAAACTAACCTGTTTAAAAAGGCCTACCCTACCGATCCAACTTAAATGCCTGATCTCTGCAACACAACCAAACTAAAGCACGTCGTGGACATAACACAACTCTTCCGTTCTCCGATTCCCTAGTGTGGCTGTGCCACATGAACTTGATCTTACCACAAATCACCCTGTATTTGTTCACACCGGAGCCTGCAAAGGCCTCTCTGGTACTATGTAAGCCACATTGAGCCTACAAATAGGTGGGAAAATGTGGGATACAAATATAACAAATTAAATAAATAAATAAATAAATCTGCACTACCCAGCTACAAAGGACTTAATACAAAACACCTTACGCATCTAGTTTTTCCTACATAAGCACACAACTGTGGAACGCATTACCAAAAGCCTTGAAAACGACGTAAGGCCACCTAAATTTCCGGAAGTCACTAACAACCAACCTGTTTAAAAAGGCAGACCCTACCGACCCAACTTAAATGCCTAATCTCTGCAACACAACCAAACTAAAGCACGTAATGGACATCATACAACTCTTCCGTTCTCCGATTCCTAGGTGGGCTGTGCCACATGAAACTTGATCTTACCACAACACACCCTGTATTTGTTCACACCGGAGCCTGCAAAGGCCTCTCTGGTACTATGTAAGCCACATTGAGCCTACAAATAGGTGGGAAAATGTGGGATACAAATATACAAATTAAATAAATAAATAAATCTACACTACCCAAGCTACAAAGGACTTAAATACAAAACACCTACGCATCTAGTTTTTCCTACATAAGCACACAACTGTGGAACACATTACAAAAAGCCTTGAAAATGACGTACGACCACCTAAAGTTCCGGAAGTCACTAAAAACCAACCTATTGAAAAGGCATACCCTACCGATCCAACATAAAGCCTGATCTCTGCAACACAACCAAACTAAAGCACGTCATGGACATAACACAACTCTTCCGTTCTCCGATTCCCTAATGTGGCTGTGCCACGTGAACTTGATCTTACCACAACATCTCCCTGTATTTGTTCACACCGGAGCCTGCAAAGGCCTCTCCGGTACTATGTAAGCCACACTGAGCCTACAAATAGGTGGGAAAATGTGGGATACAAATATAACAAATTAAATAAATAAATAAATCTACACTACCCAAGCTACAAAGGACTTAAATACAAAACAACCTACGCATCTAGTTTTTCCTACATAAGCACACAACTGTGGAACACATTACCTAAAGCCTTGAAAATGACGTACGACCACCTAAAATTCCAGAAAAAACTAAAAACTAACCTGTTTAAAAAGGCCTACCCTACCGATCCAACTTAAATGCCTGATCTCTGCAACACAACCAAACTAAAGCACGTCATGGACATAACACAACTCTTCCGTTCTCCGATTCCCTAATGTGGCTGTGCCACGTGAACTTGATCTTACCACAACATCACCCTGTATTTGTTCACACCGGAGCCTGCAAAGGCCTCTCTGGTACTATGTAAGCCACATTGAGCCTACAAATAGGTGGGAAAATGTGGGATATAAATGTAACAAATAAATACAACAAGGCTCCTTTTACTAAGCGGGCTACCACAGCAGCCCGGCAGTACTTCCCACTCCTGGCATGCCATTATTTCCGGTGCTACAAAAATGTATTTAATTTTGTAGCGCCGGAGTATACCCGGCGGTAATCGGTTACCACTGGGTTAAAGCGAGAGCCCTTATCACCACCTCAGTGGGTGGCGGTAAGGGCTGCCCCACAAAATGGCTGCGTGGCAAGCGCTTTACTTGCCACCTGGCCATTTCCTATAGGAAAGCGAGGCTTCCCTTTTAGCAGCTGCAGTAAAAGGGGCCTCGCGGGCACCTGGAAAACACTCGCCGGCGGCAGCGCCGGCCCCCTTTTGCCACAGCTTGGTAAAAGGAGCCCGAAATGAGGTAAACTTGGAAAACAGTAAATTGAAACCTAATAATCGAACTACTATGAAACAGTATCAAAACTACAGAGATTTATATATAATTATTTATTGAATTTAACATTTGAAAACAAGAATTTCTTGTCTCAGAAATACAGCCATAATTAAAGGAAACAATTTAAACTTCTTTCCAACAATCCTATACTGGAAAAAAGGTAAAAATAATCCAAATTTCAAAGTTATATAGGAAAAAAATAAGTATATTTTACAAAGCTTCCTTAGACCCCAAAAACCTGGGGGGGGGGGGGGGGGCGTTATGAATAGAGAAGATTGTTAAGGAAATTAATTTACAAAAACTTTGCGGTGTTTCCTCGGCATTATATTTGTTGTTAATTCATACTTGCTTCAAGTCCAGAAAAGATTTTAGCTGTTCTGGTGAGTAAAATATATACTTAGTATTACCCAGCAAAAAAACTATAGAGATTTAACAGCACTGGAATTCATAAACACCTGCAATTTATACAGAAAATATATTTTAACAGTAGCTAACTATGTCATGATGGATCACACATACTTTGGATTGTATAATAACTCTTAGAAAAGCAAGAAAAATGTAATATTTATTTGTTGTGATTTATTAACCACCTTTCTGAGTAGAACGAGTAGAATTAAATCGATTTTTCACTCGTTCCAAAAGTACAAAGACTAGGGGACGCTCGAGGAAGTTACATGGAAATACTTTGAAACAAATAGGAGGAAATATTTTTTCACTCAACGAATGGTTAAGCTCTGGAACTCTTTGCCGGAGGAGGTGGTAACAGCAATTAGTGCATCTGGGTTTAAAAAGGTTTGGGCAAATTCCTGGAGGAAAAGTCCATAGTCAGCTTTAGAGGCAGACATGGGAAGCAACTGCTTGCCCTGGGATTTGTAGTATGGAGTGTTGCCACGATTTGGGTTTCTGCCAGGTACTTGTGACCTGGCTTGGCCACTTTTTGGAAAACAGGATACTGGACTAGACGGACCATTGGTCGACCCGGTATGGCTATTCTTATGTTCTTATGTTTCTGAAGAGATTCCCCAAAGCAGTGCCTAACGTATCGTCTGATTTCAGATTGCATTTTTTGAACACTTCTCTCTTTTCTCTCTTGCTTGTTTTGCTTTTTACAGGTGAAAGGACGAGAGATTTATGAAATGTTACTGAAGATCAAAGAGTCTTTAGAGCTAATGCAATACCTCCCTCAACACACAATCGACACTTACAGACAGCAAGCAACACACCTCCTTCAGAAACAGTGAGCATTGGACTCGGTCGTTTGTGTGCATGCGTGTGTGAGAGAAAGAGAAGAGAGATAAAGTAGGAAAGATCTTGCAAATCTTATCTCCACATGTTGTTTCTGGTTGTGGAGAAAAAATATTCCAGTATTAAAATTTGTTTTAAAAAAGCGAAAAGTCTGGCCAATTGAAAACATAAATTCTTAGACTAGATAAGTCTGAAAGCGCCTTATGTTTATCAGGCAGACGACTGGCTGACTTTGAAACTTGATGTAGAAGCTGGAAGGTCATCTATGACCCTTGTGCCTTCCATTGTAGAAAAAGCCCATTAACGTTTTGATAGATGAGATCAGGGCAGGGACGGGGATGGAAGGAACTGGGAGGCTTTTTATGAGGTTGGGTCGAAAGCCTTTAATAAATCACATTAAATTGCCCAGGGACAGAAGCCTTCAGAGCACCATGACTGGGCCAAGAAATACAATGAGGAACGACACCTTCTCTATACATCAGTGGCAAAAAAGAACCCAGAGCAGCACCAACTCACCCTACGTGGAACATACTGTAAAGCACTCTCCAATAGACCAAGAAGTCAGAGCTGAAAATTACCTAAATGAACGGTATACCTTCATACGTCTTTTCATTTATGTTGGACAAATGAAGACTGCACCATGATGGGGGGAAATACGACATATCTTAAAGTTATAGGTTGTAAGCATTCAGCAGATACTCAAAGGTGATAAAAACATTTAATTTGCTAAGGAGCTTGACAAACAGAAAGCTGTAATGTACAGAATACTTAGGACTAAATTTAACCAGAGGTTTCTTCCCATCTTGTGTCTTTGAGAAAAAAGCTTTTTCTTTAAAAAAAAAAAAAAAAGAGGTCCCTTGAATATGGATTATCATTGCTTAAGATTTTAAGGGGGGCATTCTGTATATGGCACCTAAAAAATCCGCACAGAACACATTTCCGCCTAAGCGTATTCTATAATCCGCACCTAGATTTAGGCGTGTGTATAGAATACGCTTAAGTGGCCAATTGTTATGCCTAAATCTACAGGCCTCCATTTACACTGACGAAAACATGCGTAAATCCCGGCGTGTAGATTTAGGCGCAGAGGGCCATAGTCTATACGATGCGTGTAAATGTCAGAACACCCACAAAATGTCCACTTCCTCACCTATAAGCACGCCCTTTTTGTCTGCGCACATTAGAAGTTAGGCGCAGTGCGTTACAGAATACGCTTAGCAAGTTGTGTGCGTAAATTCTAAATATTGCCAATTGGTGCTCATGTTTGCTTGTTATGTGCTGTTATCAATGGCTAATTAGCTTGTTAAGCCAATTAAGTTACGTGCGCTGTTATAGAATCTGCTTGGATTTTGGCACGGATCTCTAGTCGCGTATATAGAATCCAGGGGTAAAGTTTTCCATTAATGTCTGTAAGGTCTCCATGTGACAAGTGGTTGGCCATGTGTATGTTTTTCTTGGGGAATTTGTCACGTGTTGATCCGCTATAATACGATCAAGCGAGGTTGGGAGGGGAAAGTGATGTGCCATGAGCCCCCCATCTCCTTGCAACCTCTCAAAGGGTTCCCAAACCTGTCCTAGGGGCTCCCCAGCCAGTCAGGCTTTCAAGATATCCACAGTGAATATTCATATAGCGGAGGATATCCTGAAAATCTGACTGGCTGCTGGGGAGTTCCCAGAACCAGGTGTGGTGGGAAACACTGGACCTAGTGCACTGGAGTCATATAAGAAAGGAAATGATTGTGGTGGCCTGTGTGCAATTTCATTTTTGAGCAGTGATAGGCAATTTTAGCCTTCTTATTAGAGCTTAAGATGCCTTGAGTTCAAATCATTTCGGTGATCTTTAGAGAAAATTGTTTTACTGCTGAATAGCTGAGGACCTTAATGGCTTCAGAGGTTGTGTGGTTGAATTCCTCTTTCCGTGTTCAGTACTGTTTCGCTGTGTGGTCATATCCAATACTGACTGCAATGGCCCAAGAGCGACTCCAAAAAATACAGAGGAAAATTTGCAAGTTTCAGACAGCTGTTCTTTCTCAAGATGTTCATGTTTTCATTTTTCCTCTTGCCGGTCAGCCATTTGCTTATTGTTAGTTCCACCCCTGGTCCCTTACTGGTAGAAATGCAGGAAATCTTTCCTGCAGCAACATTTGCCGCTGTGCTGCCTGCCCTGCTTCCCCCCCCTCCCCCTCGTATGCATGCTTGCTTTTAGTGAAAATGAGCATGTGCGAGCTTCGTGCATGCTCAAATTCACTAAAAACAAGTATACGCGCCCGGACAGGAAATGAGGGCAGGCAGTGCAGTGGCAAATATCACCACAGGAAAGCTTTTGCTGGCGGGGCGTGGGGACCCCTTCTAGCCCAGGTATGTGGGGTTACGCCGGGCGTCAAGAGCGTGGGGGAGGCGGGGCAAATGTGCCCCCCCCCCTACTTTGCACTCATGAGAATTTACCCCATGTACGAGCAGGGTGGACTTCAAAGAATGCACATCATTCTTCAACAGGGGGGTTCGTTGTATAACTGCCCACCTTTGTATAGGCGCCTACATTCCTTTATAGAATGCTAGAGTTAACTGGAGATATATGTGCATATGCACTTAGACAAGAATACTCCACCAGCTATCCAGTTGGGACACCTTTGTGATTTCTCAGTATGCAAATGAACATGCAGATCACCGGTCAAGTCAATACTATTCCTCACAATACTAACCCATTCCAGTGCTGTTCAGGACTGGCTCAGCCTGTCCCTGCCACCTCCTGCGTAGTCTCTACCTATGACTACAACCACCCCAGCAGGGTCCAGGAGTCTACCCTGAGTGTGATGGAATGGACTAAACCCTAAATGGTCTTCCGATCGTCACTTTGAGGTGATGCCTCTTGTCTAGGGGACCTATTTCCCAGTGGTGGGGTGTACACCCTCACAGCAGGTACAGGGGCATTCATTAAAGGTGCGTGCAGTATTACCGAATGCTGGGGATCTGCACCTTACTTATACGTCATTGCACCCAAAGTTTTGTGTCCAAAATCGGCTCTAAGCGTGCCATGCAGATTTTTTTCAGCACCCTTTACTAAATCTAGTCCAAAATGCAGCCTTTTCCTCAGAGGGTCACTGTTTTTTTTTATTTGCTGAAGAAGAGAATAGTAAAAGCCTCTTCTGAAGATCAGACCCCTGGAGTGTTTTTGTCAGCCAAGGATGGCTTGGAGTAAATTGCAGCTTTCTCTTCTGGGCTGACAGGGCTGCTTTGCAGTAATTGTTGTTTGTCTTTCTGGTTCCTGTTTGCAGGGTGAGGAATCTCAAGCTGACAGCCTCTATTTTGTTGTTTTAAAGATGAATGCAGCCCGGCTGTGATCCATCTAATTCAATTAATGAAGCCTCCTTCAGCTTTTCTTTGTATCACTCAGCTAAGCCTCTATTGTGAGATGCTGAGTGTGTTCTGGCACTGCATTGATGGATTATGAGAAATTTGACTTTTTTTTTTAATGCATTTTTTTGACCCACTGGTTTTCTCCTGCCTCCTTTAAGCTCTAGGTCAATCAGAAATGACCTTGGTTGGTCTGTTGCGCTAGGAGCAATTGGAGTCATGTCCTTAGCCACAAGAATATAGGATCCGATACTCAGACCGCAGGAAGGAGCCTGCCTAATTCCCGCAGTTGGCGGTCAGCCTGGATATTCAATGCTGGGCTGTTTCCGATGACCGGCACTGAATATCCAGTTTATTTTTGGGTGGTTTAAACTTAAGGGGATCTTTTACAAAGGCACACTTAGCATTTTTAGCGCTCATTAAATGCTAGAGACGCCCATAGAAATATACGGGTGTCTGTAGCGTTTAACGCATGCTTATTTTTAGCGTGCACTAAAACCGCTAGCGCGCCTTTGTACAATGACCCCTAAGTTAATATTCAGATAGCCAGTTAAATTTAAACCAGCCAAAGATATTCCAGCTATTTACACAGCCCAATGTGGACACTTACAATAGGCAGCTATGCGCTAAAAATTTGGGAATAGCTGGTTATCTCCTAGCTGGTAACCGGAAATATTCAGCGGGGTTTAGCCAGTTATCCCACACTGAATCTTGCCAGATAGCCAGTTAAGTACCATTTAACAGGCCAGGGTGCCGTTCCTGACCATTTAAATGGTTTTGACTATCTGGGAGATAGACTGTAGCTCACTCACTCATGAATCCTGAGCATGACCAGTAGGTGTCACTGCTGAGCAATGACTGAGACCCTCCCTCTCTTTGACCCTGTAGTGCTGTGTGTGATTGCTTCTTTTGCAGCGTTCTTGGGCTCATCTGGCCCGATGGGCAGAAAGAACCAGCTTAGGAATTGAGCACTGCCGCTGAACCACAAGGCCAGCGCGTGTTTTATTTTTAAGCTATGTTTCTAGTGACAAGAATAATCGAATCCCATCTCTTAAAACACTGTTGAGGATTAAAATGCTGCTTGTTTGAATGCAGTGCTGTAATACAATGCGACATACCCTCAGAACACTGGCTTTTGGAAATCACCCTTGTTATGTACAAGCATGCAAAGGAAAGTTAGTATTTCAAAGTATGGAATTGGGACAGATATTTATTTGGTCCTGCTTAAACAGATACATGTATGCAAATAATTGCTGAATATCACTTCTGTCTGGTGAAATCTAAGCCATGGCCCGAGGAGATGTCCAGGCAAGAGTGTTCTGTGTTCATGGATGACCCCTTTAGAGTACTGACCTCATGATGTCCAGTTATGGGTCTTTACTGGATCATTCCGGGAGAGATGGTGTTGGGGGTGATCATGACTCTAGAGTTTAATTACCCAAAACTCAGGGGCATGAAAGATAATTGAGGAGGTGGCAGGCTAAAAATTTGCCTGGGACGTCTAATACCCTTGGACTGGTCCTGGATCAGTGAGTTATTACGCTTTTTTTTTCTTATGCCCAGTGTTGAGGAGTGAAAGTTGGTAAAGAACAGCAATAGAGTAACAGTGTGCTGGATAGAGAGGCTTCATTGGAATAGCAGTGTCAGGAAAATCTTGATTACCATATTATCATATTACTGGTTATTGCATTAAGTAACAGGAACTCTATCCCGAGGATAGTGAATGTTATGTGTTTTAGTCTCCGGTGGTGATTGGGTTTTGTTAATAAAGAGGACCGTGAGTTTTTTTTTAGATCAATTGGTTTTCCTCACATAAGTGTGAGGTTTTTTTTTACTTGATCTGTTTTCTCCTGTTTCCTCTTTACATTGGGACCTATGATATTACTCTACTCCTATTATATATAGGGTTATGATAAACATTGTTGATGTTCACCCTATGAGGAGCTTTGAGGTTCCCTTTTGACTAAGAAATTTGAATTTTTGAATTCTCCAATCACTGTGAGAGACATACAAATAGTGTACAATATATTTTCAAACTATTGTTAGGTTGACTGATTAAGTAACAGGAATCATATTTTATTCCCCTACTCTGTCTATGGGAAGAGAGCAGTTAGTGTAGGGTTGGTATGATACTAGTTTGCTATTCACGTGTTCAATAGCAAATCTGCAATGGTACCAGAACTGACTACTTTGGTGATTTGGGATTTTCAGAGACAGGGGACAGAGTATGGGGAGCAATGCTTTAGTTACAGGCTGCCTGCATTTTCTTAGTGGAATTCCTTTCTCTCTCTTCCTCTCTCTTTTCCTCTCACAGTTTTGCATGTCTGATATATGCAAATAATTCTTTTTCCTTGTTTGCAAAACACCTTCGGGATCAGAGCTGTGCAGCCTAGTTTCCACTGGCAACTGTATGATATATAGGGATACAGCATCCTAACAGTTGCATGGATTCTATACATGAGTCTTTGTAGGTTATGACACTTTTTGAAGGGCCAACAAAGAAAGATGCTTATGTGAGCTTCTACGAACTCACAGGCCCCGTATTTGATATCTGAGGAAGGGCTACATATGCTTAAAAAAGCTACATATTGACTACAGCTTCCTTATGATTGGCCCTAAATCTCATATTGGGCTTCCTAAATTTTGCTCCTGGTCTCATTTCTGCTGATCAAGTTGACCCAGATTGCAGTGGCGTACCAAGGGGGGGGGACGGTGGGGGCGGTCCGCCCCGGGTGCACGCCGCTGGGGGGTGCCGTGGCGCGCGAGCCTGCTCTGAGTTTGCTGACTTTGCGCGTTCGCTGCAGCTCCCTCTGCCCTGGAACAGGTTACTTCCTGTTCCGGGTCAGAGAGAGCTGCAGCGAACGCGCGAAGTCAGGGAACTCTGAGCAGGCGCGCGCTGCGGTACCCCCCCCCCAGAGGTGTGCACCCGGGGGGGGGGTCCGCGCTGCATCGGGGGGGGGTGCTGCATCCGGTTTGGTGGGGCGCCGCCCCGGGTGTCCGCCCCCCTAGGAATGCCACTGCCAGATTGGACTCCCCTCCCCCCCCGGCTGCATACATGGACTTCTAGTTCTGGTTTTCCCAAGAGATGCAGGGACTACAACTCCCTGCATGCAACGGGAATGGACTGTCGTTTGCAACAACATAGGAAAAGTCATGTCCTTGCATGCCGTCAACAAACAAAAACGAGCAGAAAAACATGACATTTGTGTTTTTTTTCATTTGATGAACATAGTGTGCAGTGATTTCAAACATTGCACACTTTTTTCTTAAAAGGCTACACACTTAGGGCGTCTTTTACTAAAGTGCGCGCTCACATTTTTAGCGGTACACTAAAATTGTGGCATGCTAAACGTTAGAGACGCCCACTGTCTCTAACGTTAGCAAGCCCACAATTTTAGTGTGCACCAAAAACATGAGTGCGCTTAGTAAAAGACCCTCTAGATGACCTTGCTCCCGTATGAGAAAATGGCCGAGAAACACAAGTGAAATAAAAATTCCCCAATAGACCATGAGAAACAACACAAAATGAACGTTTTTCGGCTGCCCATCCCTAGTATGCAATGGAGTAAAAAACAAAAGTGGAATTGATGAGACCAACTAAGCAGAAGTGGAGTCAGTTGGAATTCTACAATCCTTTTAAGGGGCTCCAGGGTACCAGGCACATTCGCCTGCACCCACCCTGATCCCGAAGGTGTTCTTCTAGTTATGAATCTTGCACCTCTTCATCTGCTCTTCCTTTTCTCTGGTTCCTCTTTACAGTCTCCTTCGGCCTGCTTCAGGAGCGAACTGCTGGAGCCAAGGGGAAACGCTCCGAAACCGAGTGACAGCAATCCTAAAACATTCCACACCCCCAAACCAATCAGTCTATCCATAAACAAGACCTCTTTTTTTTCTTATCTCATTTTTTTCAATTTCGAGTCTCAAAACGTAGGACTTGAAACTTCGTGTGGAACGAAGGAAAACCGCACAGTGCTGAGACTCTTCTAACCATAGGTCGCATTCTCAGAAAGTAATTTTTAAAATTGTTGTTTACATCTTGCGTAAGCCCTGGTCGCGCAGACTCATGTTTGCTTTGTGAATACGAGCAGTGACCACTGTAATAACAGCCCTTTTGCCAGCAGCTGACCTCCCATTGATCGTAGAGTTAATTTTGTGGCAGATGGGTGAAGGAGCCCCATGGACTTCTTGCAGTTTGATGTTTTATCATATCTATTTTTTTTACCCCCCCCCCCCCCCCCCTTCATGTTGCGCATGATGCATGATAGCCACGGCCACACACGCTGCACAAGTGTACACACTGAAGTTTACGGTCAGCGGATAAGGTGCAGCAATTTTTCTGAGTGGCTGAAACCATACACGCAACAAGATGCACCACATTGAAAGAAACCGCCATAGCTGCAACTCAAATCGCTTCTGTAAAAAAAAACATAAAATAAAATAAGGAGCCATTCTCGTGAGAATACTTTTTCTAAGAGACTCAGGATGCTGCTGCATATTTTTCTGTTTGATTTTTGTTTTCTCTTGAGAGTTGGGAATCATAAAAGAACACTGTCTTGTAAGATTTTTGAAAAATGGTTTTGTTTGTCAAGTGTCTTCTGTTTTCTTTTTCTTTCTTTCTTTCCCGGCACAGGCAGCTCCTTGTGACTCTGGGCAAGTCACTAACCCTCCATTGCCCCATGTAAGCCGCATTGAGCCTGCCATGAGTGGGAAAGGGCGGGGTAACATGTAACAAAAAAAAAATAGATACTATTGGACATTCTACATGGAATGTTGCTACTATTGGAGATTCTACATGGAATGGTTGCTATTCCACTAGCAACATTCCATGTAGAAGGCTGCGAAGGCCTCTGTTTCTGTGAGTCTGACGTCCTGCACGTACGTGCAGGACGTCAGACTCACAGAAGCAGAAGCCTGCGCGGCCACATTGGTGATCCGCAAGGGCTGACTTCTACATGGAATGTTGCTAGTGGAATAGTGGAATAGCAGCAGTGGAGGAGGCCTAGTGGTTAGGGTGGTGGACTTTGGTCCTGGGCAACTGAGTTTGATTCCCACTTCAGGCAAAGGCAGCTCCTTGTGACTCTGGGCAAGTCACTTAACCCTCCATTGCCCCATGTAAGCCGCATTGAGCCTGCCATGAGTGGGAAAGCGCAGGGTACAAATGTAACAAAAATAAAATAGATACTATTGGACATTCTACATGGAATGTTGCTACTATTGGAGATTCTACTTGGAATTTGCTATTCCACTAGCAACATTCCATGTAGAAGCCTGCGTGGCCACATTGGTGATCCGCAAGGGCTGACTTCTACATGGAATGTTGCTAGTGGAATAGTGGAATAGCAGCAGTGGAGGAGTGGCCTAGTGGTTAGGGTGGCGGACTTTGGTCCTGGGGAACTGAGTTGGATTCCCACTTCAGGCACAGGCAGCTCCTTGTGACTCTGGGCAAGTCACTTAACCCTCCATTGCCCCATGTAAGCCGCATTGAGCCTGCATGAGTGGGAAAGCGCGGGGTAACAATGTAACAAAAAAAAAAATAGATACTATTGGACATTCTACATGGAATGTTGCTACTATTGGAGATTCTACATGGAATGTTGCTATTCCACTAGCAACATTCCATGTAAAGGCTGCGCAGGCTTCTGTTTCTGTGAGTCTGACGTCCTGCACGTATGTGCAGGACGTCAGACTCACAGAAGCAGAAGCCTGCGCGGCCACATTGGTGATCCGCAAGGGCTGACTTCTACATGGAATGTTGCTAGTGGAATAGTGGAATAGCAGCAGTGGAGGAGTGGCCTAGTGGTTAGGGTGGTGGACTTTGGTCCTGGGCAACTGAGTTTGATTCCCACTTCAGGCAAAGGCAGCTCCTTGTGACTCTGGGCAAGTCACTTAACCCTCCATTGCCCCATGTAAGCCGCATTGAGCCTGCCATGAGTGGGAAAGCGCGGGGTACAAATGTAACAAAAAAAAAGTGTCTTCTGTTTTCTTTCTTTCTTTCTCTTTTTGTGAACTTAGCAATGACTTGTGTGAGCGGGACTCAATTTTCAAACATCTTTTTTTTTTTTTTGCAAAAGAGTGTTTAATTTTTCTGTTTAAAAAAAACTCAAAAAGAGTTTTTATGATGAGCCATTTTTGGTAGAGTGAATCGAATGAGCCAAGGTGAAAGAAATGCTGATTATGTGTTCAGAGAGAATGTGGGTTGTGTTACAGAGGTGACTGCAGGACAGATTCAATGAGAAATACATTCGTGATAGGATTATGGACTTTTCTGGAGGGATTTGGGATGAGATTTGCATCCTTTGAGTCCCCTAAAGCCCCACCCAAATCCATAACCTTAACACCACAATGTCTTCCAAGAAGCTCTCCAAAACCCTCTCTTAAAACCTTTGTAGCTTAAATGTGCTTCTGCCCTAGCAGTTAAATGCAAAAAAAATCATGGGTTTAACTTTTGTATTCTTAGACTTCCTGCTTTGTTGAACTTTTCAAACCTTTGCTCTCTTGAGTTTCACAGTTTACCGCAAAAAAAACTATGATTGTATTTTAAGAGCAAAGAAGATTGCCTTTCCCTGTGTTTAACACAGAGAAACTTGTTTTTTTTTTTGTTTTGTTACCAAGGTTGCTATAATGTGAATGTGTGAATTTAATTGTCAATAAATATATGTTTCTTTTTCATCCTAGCTCATGGTAGACTATTTCTTTCTGTGCCTTGTCTTTTGCTTCGGCGGGTTCTTTTGCTAAATGCTACCGGTACAGGAATGGCAGTATTGCGGAAAAAACAGACGCTTGCATAGCCCTGTCTGTCTGTCCAGCTATGCAGGAAGTGAGGCGAAGAGCCTTTCTCTTTTGATAGCTTTTAGATTATTACAAAGCTTTGTGGTTAGGAAGACAGGGCTGCTGGGGTTGAACTAAGGGGCCTTTTAACTAAGATGTGTAAAGCTGTTAGGGGTCCTTTTACCAAGGTGCACTGAAAAACGATTCTGCACGTGTAGGGTTACCATATGTTCGGATTTTCCCGGAATGTCCTCTTTCTGAGGCCATATCCGGACGGGTTTTGCCAGTCCGCCTGTTTGTCTGGATTTCTGAACGGGCGGGTGGGCGGCGGGCCTATCCTAGCCTCCCTTCCCTTACTTACTATCTACTGCTGCCTGGTGGTCTAGTGACCTCTTCGGGGCAGGAAAGAGCCCCATCTTTCTTGCCCAGAGCGCTGCCCTTGCCCTGCATCCTGTTGCTGTGACGGTCTCGGGATCAAAATGGCCATTGAGAGTTGATGCAGGCCTCGCGAGACTTCAACTGTCGGCGGCCATTTTGAATCCGAGACCATCACAGCGACAGGATGCAGGGCAAGGACAGAGCTCCGGGCAGGAAAGAGGGGCTCTTTCCTGCCCCGAAGAGGTCACCAGACCACCAGGGCTGTAGATAGTAGGTAAGGGGAGGGAGGGGAGGTGACGGGGGGGCAGGGGAGGGGACTATGTGACCTGGGGGAGGGGAGGGAATATGTGACAGGAGTGGGGTGAGGATGCGAAAGGGGTGGGGCATGGATGGGCAGGGGGTGGGACATGTGCCCTTTTTTTGAGAGGACAAAATATGGTAACCCTATGCGCAGACCCAGACACGTGTCTACACTATCGCAGGGCACTTTTCAGTGCACCTTAGTAAAGGACCTTTTTAACATTTTTGCTGAAAATAGACGTGCGACAAAATGAAAATCACCGCGCGTCCATTTTGGGTCTGAGACCTTACTGCCATTGACCTAGCGGTGAAGTCTCACGCGGTAACTGGGCGGTAATGACCTACACGTGTCAAATGCCACTTGATGCACATTATGCACATCTGAACTTAATGGATGCGGGCCGAAAATGAAATGACCGCAAGAGCCATGCAGTAGCCGGGTGGTCACTCCATTTTGGTGCATGTTAGTTGCGCGTAGATGCTTACGCAGCTTAGTAAAAGGGCCCCTTTGCAGATTTGCAACACACTAATGGCTACCACACAAGGGCAAACTGTCAACGCCATGTCATGGCAGTTAGCGCATGAACATTTGCGTTCTGGGCAGGCAGTAGGTAGAGACCTCATGTTACAACTGGCGCATAGTAATTAACTGGAATTCTTACTGTTAGACTGGGACCACTTACTATCTCTGATTTAGGAGGTGCTAAGTACCTTTGCACTGGCTGACAAAAAAAGTTTATGTACACTATGATTCTTTCAGTGTGGTAATTGCTGAGGATATGCTGGGCACATCCCCAAAGACCACTTATGCGGTAGATTTTGCATGGTTACCTTCCAAGATGACAGTAAAATAAGAAAAGGCAGAGAGGGGGGGGGGGGGATTCTATTAATGGCACCCAAAGAGGAAGATCTGGGCTACTGTTAGTACATTGGGTTTTGACCTTGGCAACCTGGGTTCAATTCCCACTGCAGCTCCGTGTTCTTGGGCAAGTCACTTAACCCTTCAAGGCCCAGGTCCCAAAACTTAGATTGTGAGCCCTCTAGGTATAGAGATAGTACCTGCAATAATGTATACGTAATAGCACTAGAGAAATGATTAGTAGTATTGGTATTCTGGAAAGGATGCTCTGCACAGCACGTTTTTTGTTATAGAATACTAGTTTAGGGTTGATCTTACGCCTAAATTTGGGAATGGCACTTACACCTGCTGAAATCTGGTGTAAATGCTGGCATGCAAGTACATATTATAAGGGCAAACCAAAACAGTGGGATCTGGGAAAGGCAGGGGTGCTCATTGCCAGAGGATGTGGTAACAGCAGTTAGCATATCTGGGTTTACAAATTCGGCCAAAGCTTCTGGAGGAAAGGTCCGTAGTCTGTTATGGAGATGGACATGGGGAAAGCCACTGCTTGCCCAGGAATTGGTAGCTTGCTACTCTTAGGGATTCTGGAATCTTGCTACTCTTTAGGATTCTGGAATCTTGTTCCTCTTTGGGATTCCGGAATCTTGTTACTCTTTGGGATTCCGGAATGTTGCTACTCTTGGGATTCCGGAATGTTGCTACGCTTGGCTTTGGGATTCCACCAGTTACTTGTGAACTGGATTGGCCACTGTTGGAAACAGGATACTGGGCTAAATGAACCATTGGACTGACCCAGTATTGCTATTCTTATGTTCTTACATGCAACAATTCTCAAAATCCATTAGCAGTTCGCAGATGAAACTTCCACTAGGAGGTAATTCTAGATATAGCTACCCTATGCATTTCATAAGCACTGACAAGTAGACGTTATATGTAAATAATAAGGTAGCTCCTAAGTGCTACAGCACATAACTGCAGGGGGAATGAACATGAGGAGAGCATGGGAAAGCTGGAGGTGTGGCTTCAAGTGATATGTGCAACTTATAGAACGCCATCGGTTTCACGTGTCGCTTAGAACTAGATTCAGTAACTGACACCAAAACTAACTGTGCAGAGCAGTATTTTATAACGGCGCTCCAAATTGGGGTCATTTATAAAATATTGCTTACAGCCGATTTTCACACCCATCTTTGCGTGCGAGGTTTTACACCAACAGAAACCTGGTTCAAATCCTGGTGCATAAGTTAGGCATGGATATGTGCCTCTTTAGTGAATGCCCCCCCTGCCCATGCCCACGCCCCCTTTTGAGTGCGCTTGTAAGATTTGCATGTAGATCTCTATAGACTATTGCATAGCAAGATGCGTGTGCAAATCCAAATTGTTCTCGATTGAAGCCCATAATTATTAGCACCCAATTATTGGCACTAAGTGGCTCGTTAGCCAATTTAGGGCACACACATCTGAAGATAGTGCACAGTTTTGCACGTGGAAATTTGCATGCCATGTCTAGAATCTAGGGATTGGTGCATGGAGGTGAGCCCATGAAACGGCGTAAACGGACACACCTCAACAGAGCTGTTCCCATGCCAACTTATGCTAGTATTCTATGGCACTATCTTGGTGCACAGATGCCCTTCTAGAATTGGCACTGAACACTCAGCACTAGCTCACTTAAACGGAGGCACCGATTTATCGAGTTGCTTCCATAATGAAAAGAGAAGTGGTGATTTCATAGTGTCGATATCAGCCACTTGTAATTGATAATGCTAACCCAACAAAAAGTGACAAAAAATGCAAGCAACCCAATGGCCACAGTGCGTCATGAGAACCCACCGCAATTCCATTAAAATCGACAGAGTCAGACAGGTGACTGGGATGTACTTAATCGCTGGCTCTAGGATAATCTAGGATAACACATATTATCATGTCATCTAGATAGGTTTGTTGCTCTGTCACAAAATACACCCACAATTAGTTATTTATTTGTCCATTTACTTGCATCAAAATGGGTAAAAAAAAAAAATATATATATAATAAATAAATAATGCAAGTGAAAATAAAAAACACATACAAAAAATATCCAAATGGGAGGGAATGAATTATCATAACATTAAAACTTTGATAAGACCTTGTTTGAAAACACTGGAAAGGAATTGTTTTCAAGACGTCAGTCATTCAACGAGTTCATAAAGGTACAAAAAAAATCACATTAATTTGGCAGGTTATAACATTTTTCAAATAGCCATATTTTCAAGCCAACTTTGAATTTTGTATATGAGGACTCCTGTCTCAACTCTAAAGAAAGCCAAATTCCAAGAAGTTAAGGCTGAATTTTGAGATATGTCCAATCAGGCTCCAGACAATGAGGGTGGTCAATAGATGAGACTGGACAGTCCAGTTCTAGCAGCATCAGGTTACACTCCCTATGGGAGTCTAACTAGAGGTCAGGGGTCAATCAATTTCCTGAGCAGGCAGATTAGCTGGGCCACAGGATACTATTCATCAGCAGGTAGAAAACTGATTGTACTGTGGAGACTGTGTATTTTCACTGTGCCGGCGTCTGCTGCATAGACACTGAATGCTTTAGACCACGTGGCATGAATTCTGCCTGCAAGGTTTTCTCTGTAATTGGTCTACACAAAACCACCGTAAATAAAAACCTTTAGAAAACTCAGTGTAAAGCACTGTAATAGCAAATAATCCCCTGGATAGGGCATTCATGATCTCTGAAAACCCCATCCAGCTGTTATTACTGCCTAAATATTGTCTGCAGCCTGTCTGGTTCCATTTAACTCTTTCCTTCCCTGTATCAACCCTGCTAACTTTGGCTTGTAATGTGCTGCAGACCTTGAGATTCAGGTGGCGGCCGCAGGGGTGCCTGCAGCATCTTACTGGTTCCAGCAAACAGACTGTTAAGTAAGTGTCAGAAGCCTTATTACACCTTTGTCACCACTATTCCGACCATTCAGAAGAAAATTAAACAGCACTCGCATATCTAACCTGAAATAAAAACTGTTTCAGAAGTACAAAATTGCACCTACTAAGGTGGAGCATTGAAATAGGTCTAGGAGTAGAAAGGTAGATACCCTTTACAGGGTTTTATCAAGGGAATACCCACAGGTGTATCTCAGCGGGGGAAGGGAAGGCATCTCAAGGTTGGAATTAGCAAGAAAAATGTTAGTTAGTTAACAATATGGTTGGATTGTTCATTTATTGGTCTAATCATCTGTTGATAATGAATGTGACTATGTTGCAGCCATAATAACGAGCCTTGCTGGGCAGACTGGATGGACTGTGTAGGTCTTTATCTGTTATCATTTACTATGTAAATGGTCAGAAGGGGACCAAAGACCCTATTGACCATGATTACTGCCCAAAAGTCACAGCGCCCAACTGAAAGTAAAGAGAATCCCAGCCTATCAACCTGGCAGTTTCAGGTGCTTGATGCTTCATAACGTCTGAAGTCCAAAAAAAGGTTCTCCATCACTTGGGACGACTTTGAACCTAAACCAAGATGATGGCATTTTGATCTCTGTCGGCAGTGGCATTACAGTGGAATAGACCCTTTGGCTGTCAACCTGTGCCACCCAGTTAACGTTTCATCACATGTTGAATCATGTCATTGCTTTCGGCCCTTAGTTTGGCCTTTGCTAACCAGTTTCCAGGTATTCTGCCGGATTCTATATATCGTGCTTAGTGTTCCACGCCTAAATCTAAGCGTATTCCATAACAATGCGCGTAACTTAATTGACTTAACAAGCCAATCGGCGTTCTTAACAGCACTTAGCAAGCAATAATTGGCGATAATTAGAATTTACACGCATAACTCGCTAAGCGTTAGCTGTAATGAACTGCCCTAAATTTTAAAGTGCGCAGTTCAAAAGGGGCATGACTATGGGCGGGGAAATGGGCATTTCATGGGCGTTCCCAAATTTACGCAAGTTGTTATAGAATATGGCCTAGTCTGCATAAACCTACCTGCAGGGATTCACACACATTTTCTTTGGTATAAATGGAGTTTTAGGTGCTGGGCTAGCGTACTCTGCGCCTAAATCTTATAGAATACTCTTAGGCTAAAAATGATTTCCACACGGATTTTCCAGGCGCCATATACAGAATCCCCCATTGTGTCTAAGTCTCAAGTTAGGTTGTTACATCAAATGTTATCTACAGTTGCCAAATGCTCTTTCTGCAGAAAAGCAGACTAGGTTGTGGCTTTGAAAGACTGGAGCTTGTCACCCTGGTTTACATATTGGGAAATACGACTCTATCAGGGCCAATTCAATCTGTGTTGCCTTTAAAATGTTATATATTTTTTTAAATCACAAGAGTTAAATTCTATGAAAACATTGGCGGAAGAGCCCAAACCCCCTCTGCCGTGAACAGAATCACATGCTAAGTCCCCAAATACCTCTCACATTCAGATAGTAGTAATTTTGATGTCTAGTGTTCAGACTAGGATTTGAATTTTGGATTTAAGTCTTCAGCTTTCCAAACCATGAGAGTTACAATTCAGAGATAGGCGAAAAGGGAATTCTCCGCCCCAGAGATGGCATTGCTGCTAGAATTCACACTTGACCAGAAGGTGAGCTCCACGTTAATCCTGGTTGAGCTAATCCTGACCAGGAAGGCATCTCCACCCTTGGATTAGTTACTGTCAGTGGCGTAGCCACAGGTGGGCCTGGGTGGGCCGGGGCCCACTCACTTAGGGCTCCGGCCCACCCAACAGTAGCACACGTTTAGCGGTAGCTGGTGGGGATCTCAAGCTCGGCCAGCTGAAGATTTCCCCCTGATGGTAACGAAAACGCTACTCTCCACGATACTGGCACCTGCGCATGCTCTGTTTTCAGCGCATGCCTGCTATAGACTGCCAAGGTGGAAAGAAGCATTTCCCCGCCAGCTGAGGTATTTTTTTGGGTGGTGGTTGGGATGGTGGAGAACACTTGGTGCCCTCCCACTTCTTGCCTAGGTCCAACCAAAATCTGTTGTCTGGCTACGCCCCTGGTTACTGTGGCTTAAATATATAGTAAGTACTAATTTGACATAGGACACCCTAAGGGGTCCTTTTACTAAGCTGCGGTAAAAGGGGGCCTGCGCTAGCATCAGCACATGTTTTTCACGTGCGCCAAGGCCCCCTTTTACCGCAGCGGGTAAAAGGCTGTCCGTGAAACACCTACCGCGTGGCCATTCGTAGGGGAGCCCTTAACGCCACCCATTGAGATGGTGATAAGGGCTCCCGAGCTAACCCGACGGTAACCGCTGCCGATTACCGCTGGTTGAGTTCTGACGCTACAAAATAGGATAGATTTTTGCAGTACTGAAAATGGCATGCGCTAGGAGTGGGAACTACCGCCGGGCTCCTGATTGGCACGGTAAGCCTGCAGTGGACTTAGTAAAAGGACCCCTACGTTAGGTGCAAATTAGACAAGGATAAGTAGAATTTGGGGGTTAGTGTGTGCCAGGGGCGTAGCCAGACTTGCGTGGGAGGGGGCACATTTTAGCCCCCCTGCCGCCGCCCCCTCCCGCCGCCATTGTCGCCCCCCTCTCTGCCGACCCCCCTCCCCCGCGAACCCTCCCCCCGCCGCCTACCTTCCGTTTTGCTGGCGGGGGACCCCACTCCCCGCCAGCCGACGTCCTCTCCCGTAGAACGCAGCGGCACTCTCTGGCAGAGAAAAGTCTTCTTCCTTGCATGCTAACGTCTTGCACGTTGTGCGTGCAGGACGTCAGCATGCAAGGAAGAAGACTTTTCTCTGCCAGTGCCGCTGCGTTCTACGGGAGAGGACATCGGCTGGCGGGGAGTGGGGCCCCCCGCCAGCAAAATGGAAGGTAGGCGGGGGCGGGTTCGCCGGGAGGGGGTCCCCACTGAAATCTACGGGGGCCCAGGCCCCTCAGGCCCCACATAGCTACGCCACTGGTGTGTGCTATTGATTAGCATGCACTAAATGAATTAGTGCACCTTGGTAAAAGAGTCCTTAGTATGACTTTTGAAAATACATTAGTCTTTTTTGCTCGCATACCCATGTAAATGTATTATAAAATATCTGGGTATTAAGTATGTTTTCTTTGTACCGAATCAGTTAAAAGAGTTCATAGATCTGAAAAGGATAGTCAAGTACAGCAGAAGTATATAACAGGTGGTTATTAAAGGGCATTAGGTCTATTCTTCTATATTATTTCTTATTTGATTCCCCGAATTTTCTTTTCCCCTCCCTCCAGTGGCGTAGCGAGGGGGGCTGCCACCCGGGGCGAGGCGGTTCGCCGTTGCACCCCCCCCCCCGGATGCAGCACGATGACATACCCCCCCCTCGGTGCATCGACACCCCCCCGACCCAGTGCCCACCCTCTTCCGTCCAACCAGCTCCCTACCTTAAAAAAAATATCGGAATTCGAAGCGAGGCGCAGCGCCTCGCGCCGCACGTAAAAAAAATGTGCAGCGTCTCATCGTGCCTTCCCTTGCTCTGTCTGTCCCGCCCTCCGCTGACGCAACTTCCTATTTCCGCAAGGGTGGGACAGACAGAGCGAGAGAGGCCTGATGAGACGCTGCACATTTCTTTATGTGCAGGTGCGAGGCGCTGCGCCTCGCTTCAGATTCCGATATTTTTTTAAAAGTAGGGGGAGCTGGTTGGACGGAGGAGGGTGGGCACTGGGGGGGGTGTCGATGTGCCGAGGGGGGAGCTGGCAGGAAGCACCCCCCCCCGAGCTGACACCTGGGGCGGACCGCCCTTCCCGCCCCCCTTGCTACGCCACTGCCTCCCTCCATTATTGTGGTCTAAGGAAGACACAGACTGAGTTAATTTGAATGCCTTAGTTTCTCATCAAGAGATTATATTTGTTTTATATACTACTCACTTATGTATCTTGTATTGCCTGTAACAAGATTAATGCTTGTGTAATGTTAAAATGCATAAATAAGTAATTAAAAAGAAAATACATTAGTCCAACCTTCATTAGGAAACTCCCTTAGTAAATGTTACTTCCTGAATGACATCATTTTGAAAACAGGGATCATCAGTTTTCACAGCACCTGTCAATAAGAGTAATACTTTTTTTAGGGTTATTTGGAAAATGTTGGGGGCTCCCGTTTTTTCTGGACATCGTGTAGAGTACTAGCTGAGCACCCTAATTTTACATGCCTCAGTTTCACCACCCTTTATGGTTATCAATAGAAATCAAACAAAATAAAACATGGAAAAGAAAATGAGATGATACCTTTTTTATTGGACATAACTTAATACATTTCTTGATTAGCTTTCGAAGGTTGCCCTTCTTCCTCAGATCGGAAATAAGCAAATGTGTTAACAGATAGTATATATAAGAGAAACATCAAAGCATTACTTTGACAGTCTGACAGAGTGGGAGGGTGGGGGTATGCATGGGGACATCAAAGCATTTCATTGATATTCCAACAGGATGGGTGTTGGTAGGTGAGAGGAGGGTAACTCTGTTCTCTTATATATCTATCTGCTACCACATTTGCTTATTTCCGATCTGACGAAGAAGGGCAACCTTCGAAAGCTAATCAAGAAATGTATTAAGTTATGTCCAATAAAAAAGGTATCATCTTATTTTCTTTCCCATGTTTTATTTTGTTTGATTTCTATTGATAACCTTTAAGAGTGGACTAACACGGCTACCACACCTCTCTACCACCCTTTATGGAAATGATCCCCTAGGTAAGAGGAATTCTAAAGTCCATATACCAGTCTGATATTTGAACACAGCAGAAAACGATTCCACATTTCTCTTGAACTCATGTCCCAGTGTTAAAACAGATTAACTAATCCAGAGCTGCCCACCACAGCTGGGGTGTCCCCTCCCCTTACCCCCTGTGCCATCTCTTCCCACAAAGGCCAAAAGCTTTGTGGAAGAAAACGGATCCAAGAACTGGTTCTTGAATTCTTTTTTGCTACAATTTCTTGAGTAAATTCTTCAAAATGAAGAAAATGATCGGAAAGGGTTTTTTTTTTTAAGTAATAGCATGCAAACATACCCTTCATTAACAGAGACTTCTCCCCAGGACTGTTAGTGTAATAACAGCAGTGCAATATTGGAAGGAATATTTAATAGGAATGTGCATGTGGTTTTTTTTTTTTGTTTTGTTTTTTAAATTTTTTATAATTTTAATTACAAAAATCAAGGATCCCCTTGTTCAGAAATACAGGTGAAAATAATACATAACTCCAAACATACATATCATAAATTTTAAAGTAACTAAGCTAATAGGCAAAGAGAACTCTCTAAATTTAGAGTATAATTATATCCATGTTATATTATAAACCTTTCTTAGACCTCAAATTATAAATGAAGGGGGAAAAAGAATCAGAGAAGTGTATACTAGCAAACATAAATTAAAGGCATAGGCTGCACTTATTCCAAGATACATTATTTCAGCTGTTTGATTCTACAAACGTTTTAAGTTGTTCCGGTGAAAAGAAAGTGTATTTAGTTTGACCTAAATTAACTACACATTTACAGGGATAAGCGAGAAAAAAGGAAGCACCTAAATCTATAGTCTTTTGTTTTAAGGCAAGAAACATCTTCCTTTTTTGTTGAGTTGATTTAGTGACGTCAGGGTATATCCATACTTTAGAGCCACAGAATTGAGCTTTAGAGTTTCGAAAGTAGAGTCTTAGAATAGTATTATAATCTTGCTCAAACACCATAGAAACAATCACAGTAGCTCTATTCATTATAACATCTGAAGATCTTTTTAAGTCCGCAATATCCTTTTCAGGTCCTTGTACTCCTCCTCTAGGTTTAGGAATAAAATATATCTTATTTACCGGTGGGGTTGCCTCAGCAGGAATATTCAAAATTTCTGACAAATATCTATGAAAGGTATCTATTAGAGTTACCCCAGCGATAATAGGAAAATTCAAAAAACGGAGATTAAGGCGCCTGTTGAAGTTCTCTATTTGTTCTATTTTCCGTCTTATGTCCATAGAATCCTTGCTAGCCAAAATTTTAAAGGCATTTAGTGTTTCCACTTCTTTTTGCAAAGATTGTACTTGAGTAGTTAATTCGCCTTTAACAGAGTCTACAGTTTTTTTCAAATCTTCAAATTTAACATTTAGATTGAGCATGTGCATGTGTTTTAAATAACGTTGTTTTTAATCAAAAATAGCAACAAAAACCAAGAAATTTTTTTTTTTTTTGGGGGGGGGTGTTCTGTATTGTCAACCTTGTACTCTGTTGGGCAATGGGGTGCAGTATTTGAGCGGTAGTATTTACTATTGTAAATACTGCCCTAAAACGAAAAATAATAATACAAAACCCCTAAACATATCATAAATAACATGGAAAACAAGACAAAATGAAAATGTTTGATCTGCATGCCGCTAATGTTTAATAGTGAATTCCATGATTCTCTTCTCTTTCAGATCCTCTCTTCAGGCACAATCCTCTTTTGGGTCCAATTCCCCACCTCTCAGCAAGATGAACGGTATAAACAAGCTGCCCTCTGTCAGCCAGCTGATGAACCCCCAGCAACGCAATGCCCTGACCCCCACTGTCATCCCAGATGGCATGGGAGCAAACAGTAAGGGATCCCTTTCTAACCCTCTCTTATTCCCGTGAAGTGCATGACATCCCCTTAAGCTGTAAATTTGTGTGTAAATATATTGTGGTCAAGAAACAGACTATAGTCACATAAACTAATCAATAGTCAGTAAATATCGTTCACAAAAGATAGTTCTAAATATAATATTATATGGACCTTCGAATGGTAACCATTCAATATTCACATATAGCTCACACTGTTTAGCATACAAAGGTTATGCCTCCACTCCTCATCGATTCAAAATGTTTTTATTCATTTCTCGATATTCCAACAATTCTAATAGTGTCCATTGAAATGTCTTTAAATTGTTATGAAAATTTGATATTCCAAAATACTAATAGTATTCATTGAATTTTTTTTTTTAATGTGTATGAAAATTAAGTTTTATGTATTTTCATTAAAATTTTCAATGGACACTATTAGAATTTTGGAATATTGAGAACTGAATTTAAAAAATTTGGACCAATGAGGAGTGGAACAATGCTTACCGTCTGATGGTCCATATATATTGTATTTAGAACTATCTTTTGTGACTGATATGTTATCAATAGAAATCAAACAAAATAAAACATGGAAAAGAAAATAAGATGATACCTTTTTTATTGGACATGACTTAATACATTTCTTGATTAGCTTTCGAAGGTTGCCCTTCTTCGTCAGATCGGAAATAAGCAAATGTGCTAGCTGACAGTGTATATAAGTGAAAACATTCAAGCATTACTATGACAGTAAAATAGATACCATTGGAGATTCTACATGGAATGTTGCTACTATTGGAGATTCTACATGGAATGTTGCTATTCCACTAGCAACATTCCATGTAGAAGGCTGCGAAGGCTTCTGTTTCTGTGAGTCTGACGTCCTGCACGTACGTGCAGGACGTCAGACTCACAGAAGCAGAAGCCTGCGTGGCCACATTGGTGATCTACAAGGGCCGACTTCTACATGGAATGTTGCTAGTGGAATAGCAACATTCCATGTAGAATCTATAGAAATCAAAGAAAATAAAACATGGAAAAGAAAATAAGATACCTTTTTTTATGGACATAACTTAATACATTTCTTGATTAGCTTTCGAAGGTTGCCCTTCTTCGTCAGATCGGAAATAAGCAAATGTGCTAGCTGACAGTGTATATAAGTGAAAACATTCAAGCATTACTGTGACATCCTCTACTTAAGGTGACTGATATGTAAATTAATGCCTGGGATTGACACTGACATGGATAGGACAGCCATCCTATGAGCCTCTCGTAGCATAGTTATCATTTATCCGCAGGGGTAATGCACAGGAGAGCACGAACAGAAGGGCTGCAGTACTAAAATGAGGATGGGTCAATTGATTCAAAAGCAAACTGTATGTCAATGAGGGGGCGATGGATTTGCTGGCTTGAATAATCAGTCAACCAGAAATGGATAAAAGTACAATAAATATTTATTCAAATGTGATAGCTACAAAAACATGATACACAACCAACCAAAACAGGTCACAGACAATGCACATCTAAGGAGCTGATGTGGTCTCCAAAGCTCATTCAGATTCTCCCCAGATGGTCTTTACATAACATTATATAACATCAAGATTTAATTCCACTGTTACCTTCATGGTTCTAAGGGCGACTAAAATGATAGCGGGGATGGGACGACTTCCCTATGGAGAAAGACTAAGGAGGCTAGGGCTTTTCAGCTTGGAGAAGAGATGGCTGAGGGGAGACACGATAGAGGATATAAAATAATGAGTGGAGAACAGGTGGATGTGAAGCGTCTGTTCACGCTTTCCAAAAATACTAGGACTAGAGGGCATGCGATGAAACTACAGTGTAGTAAATTTAAAACAAATCGGAGAAAATGTTTTGTCACCCAACGCGTAATTAAACTCTGGAATTCATTGCCGGAGAACGTGGTGAAGGCGGTTAGCTTGGCAGAGTTTAAAAGGGGTTAGACGGTTTCCTAAAAGACAAGTCCATAAACCGCTACTAAATTGGACTGGGAAAAATCCACAATTCGAGAATAACATGTATAGAATGTTTGTACTTTTGGGAAGCTCGCCAGGTGCCCTTGGCCTGGATTGGCCGCTGTCATGGATAGGATGCTGGGCTCGATGGACCCTTGGTCTTTTCCCAGTGTGGCATTACTTATGTACTACAAAAAAGCCAGCACAGTATCTGGATTACACAGTAGAAAATATATATATTTTTTTAAACTGAGAACATTTATGTCACTATTCCTTATTCCAGTCAACAGTATATACAGTATATTATATTTCTTCACCAACTATATGCTTCAATGTTATTCAAAAAATTCTTCAGCAGTCAATATCTTCTTATAACATTATATACATTTATAGAATGCCTCAGTGATGTCTGTCGTCCACCACCCTCAGGCTTTATGTGGCGACAAATATTAACATCAACCTCTTCATTGGCCTGATTTTCTATTTTACAGGCTATTTAAACTATAGTTTATAGAAACTTTTACACTTACCGTAGTTATTCTGTCGGACTCGGGGGTATCACTGCCCGACATGCATGTTTTCTACTATGGTAGAGCTGGTGCTAGGAAGACTACGGGGGGGGGGGGGTAGGTCCTTGAGACAGCTGCCGTTGCAAGCGAAACATGCATGTCGGGCAGTGATACCCCCGAGTCCGACAGAATAACTACGGTGTGTAAAAGTTTCTATAAACTATAGTTTAAATAGCCTGTAAAGAGAAAATCAGGCCAATGAAGAGGTTGATGTTAATATTTGTCGCCACATAAAGCCTGAGTGGGGTGGACGACGGACATCACTGAGGCATTCTATAAAGTATATAAATGTTTATAAGAAGATATTGACTGCTGAGAATTTTTTGAATACATTGAAGCATATAGTTGGTGAAGAAATATAATATATATACTGTTGACTGGACACTGGCATTGTGAGCGATATATCTTGACCAGTCTAATTGTCATTTGAAGTGGCCAATTATTGAGTGTGGGACTATTCCTTATTCAGCACATAACTATAAAAGAGGATAGTTTTAATCTTCCTTCTAAAATCCAAATAGCTGTGAGAGATCCATAAAACCTACCTACATTTTTTTCATTCTTTGTTTGCCTTCGATAGTAGGGAAACTGTTTGGGTCCAGTAAAGGTCATCACAGCCTGCAACGAAATCCAGTCTATAGAAACCTACTTGAAAAGCAAATGCTTAATGAATTCTGGCACAGCCATTACAATGGTCAAAGTCAACAACTCCGAGAAACCTTTTATATTTCTCTAAAAGAAAAATAGGATTTGGGTTTTATCCACCAGATGTGCAGATAGACTTACCTCCTAATTCTATATTTATACCACAAGTTAGTCACCAATTAGACACAACTTTAGGTGCTCAGACGGACGTTAGACACCCAAATGGAGGGGAGGGGGGAAAATGGCAAAATAGATGTCTAACTGCCACATGGGTGCTATTCTATAAAGTAGCGAGTAAGGGCGGTGGTGGAATCATCAAGCGGTGTTCGGGCCATAATGTACATTATTCGGTCCATAATGTGCGTTATTTGGATCTAACACAACTTGACTTAAAATACTGTGGTGATATTTAAGTTGCTTTGGGTTAGTTAGTAATGATATGCAAAATATGCAAATACATGTTTTGCATCTAATTACTATGAGACTTGTGAACTCCCCTGATCCTCAGAGGACCCCCATCCGAGACCACCAATGCACCTTTCAGATGGGGGAGGGGGAGTAGGGGGCTTCAACACTTGAGGGGGCTTGAGTGAGGGGCCGGAAGTTTGGGGGACCCTGAGCTAGTGGCTTGGGAGCATCAGGCAGCTGTTCTATGGCCCGATGTTCCCAGGCCATGGGAATAATGCAGCATTGTTCCTCGAAGGCAGGATTCTGCAACCTGCGGTACCGGAATACTGCAGGCTACTGAGTCCTGTGTGGAATCAAGGGGCAGTAAAGGGCAATCTTTACTGCATCTTGATGAATCCCCCCCTTAGTGCTTTGGGCATTGACGGGTCACACACTTAGGTACTAATGTATAGAATACTGTAAGTTTAGACGCCAAAAAAAGCCAACAGGATGCTAGGAATTATTAGGAGAGGGATGCAAATAAGACCAAAATATTATAATGCCTCTGTATTGCTCTGTGGTGCAACCTCACCTTGAGTATTGCATTCAATCCTTTTTTCACCGTATCTCAGAAAGATATAGTGGAATTAGAAAGAAAAGCGCCCAAAATGATAAAAGGGATGGAACTCCTCTCGTATGAGGAAAGGCTAAAGAGGTTAGGGCTCTTCAGCTTGGAAAAGAGACGGCTGAGGTGGGATATGATTGAGGTCTACAAAATCCTGAGTGGTGTGGAGTAGGTGGAGATGATTGATTTTTCAGTCTTCCAAAAAGTACAAAGACCAGGGGACACTCAATGAAATTACATGGAAATACTTTTAAAACAAATAGGAGGAAATATTTTTTTCACTCAAAGAATAGTTAAGCTCCGGAACTCGTTGCCAGAGGTTGTGGTAACAGCAGTTAGCGTATCTGGGTCTAAAAAAGGTTTGGACAAGTTCCTGGAGGAAAAATCCATAGTCTGTTATTGAGATGAACATGGGGGAAGCCACTGCTTGCTCTTAGATTGGTAGCATGGAATGTTGTTACTCTTTGGGATTCTGAATGAAATGTTGCTACTCTGAGATTCTACATGGAATGCTGCTACTAATTGGGATTCCGGAATGTTGCTACTCTTTGGGTTTCTGTCAGGTACTTGTGACCTGGATTGGCCACTGTTGGAAACAGGATACTGGGCAGATGGACCATTGGTCTGACCCAATATGGCTATTCTTATGTTCTTATGTACTTGGTGTAAATATGGTGCCTAAATGCTGGCATCCAAATGTAAACTTAGGCTCTATTCTGGGCACCCAGACGCTATTACAGAATACTATCTTAGCGCACAGATTTTGGGTATCTAACTTTAAGTGCCCATTATAGATTAACCCCAATTATGGTTTAAATTATACATTTAGCCTTCTGCTCTGCAGACCTTTGTACAAGAAACAAACAAAAAAAATCTGGTTTAATATAACACATAAAATCATACTACACAACCAATATGATTTCTCATACATTTTCCTTTTTTTATTACATTTGTACCCCGCACTTTCCCACTCATGGCAGGCTCAATGCAGCAGGTAATGGAGGGTTAAGTGACTTGCCTAGAGTCACAAGGAGCTGCTTGTGCCAGGAATTGAACTCAGTTCCTCAGGACCAAAGTCCACCACCCTAACCACTAGGCCACTTATACATGTTGCAATAAGTTGCATCTGGTAAGATTCCTTGTCTGAAATGGTTGTACATTTCTTTTAAGTAGCTTTTGATAAACTAGAAAACCAGTTATCATAGATGTCAGAGGGTTGGTTGCTTAATTTTAGAAGAGTTTCAGGAACTCGATGAGAAAAACCAAGAATGAAAACCCATAAATGATTGAATGTGTCAATGTGCATGAGAATATGTCCTAAGGCTTCGTGATAACTCTGTTTAAATGTAACACAAAACTGCTGAAAGCGAGGAATGAGTTTGGTGGAGATAACTTGGACCTTGGGATTCTTTTCTCTTCCAGTTCCCCTGATGGGCACCCATATGCCAATGACCAATGATCTCAATGGACTGAGCCCTACTCAGACACTGCCCCCCTCCTTGTCAGTGCCATCAACATCACACTGCACTCCTCCCCCTCCATACCCTACAGACTGCAGCATCTCCAGGTACGTGCCCTCGGAAAACTAACATTGGGAAGGGAGAAGGTGTGGATGGGCACAGGCTTGAGGACGATAGTGTAGTTTGGTCTTGTAGAGTCAGAGTTTCTGAAGAGACACAACTTGGACTTCAGTCTTTTGTTCTGCCAAAAGGCCAGGGTTTGCATATTTTGTATGTTTACTTTCATAATTATCCTACCCGAACAGAAAAATTTTAACAATCACAGAATAAGCCTTGCATAGACTGTGATAGTCTTTCCAGTCCTTATCATCTTTCTACAAAACAAGGATCACTGTCAAACTATTTATATAATATTTGGGTGCACATATTAATTGAAACAGTCCTTTAAGAAACTAAGGGGCCCTTTTACTAAGCTGCATAAGCATTCTGAGCACGCCCAGTGCATGCCAAAATGGATTTACCACCCAAATACCACGTAGCTCTTGCAGTAATTTCATTTTTGGCGCGCCTCCAATACGCGCGTCTGAAAAATATTTTTTTCTTTTCGGGCGCACGTAATGGATGCAAACCAAGTGGCATTTGACATGCGTAGCTCATTACCGCCTGGATTCTTTACCGCTAGGACAATGTCTGGTGGTAAGGTCTCAGACCCAAAATGGATGCACGGCAATTTTGATTTTGCCTCATGTCCATTTTGGCAAAAAAGGCCTTTTTTACAGGCGCGCTAAAAAAATGGATCGGTGCGTGCCCAGAACCCACGCCTACACTACCGCAAGCCATTTTTCAGTGCACCTTAGTAAAAGGACCCCTAAGAACCCTGTTTACAAAGGTGCATTAAAAATATATTCTTATGGGCGTCTACACAGTTAGCATGCGCTAAAAACTTTAGCGCACCTTTGTAAACAGGGCCCTAAATTTGCTTCCATGTTCCTATTAAACGCACCACAATGCATTGTTAGATCTGACTTATTTGTAGGGTAGGAATGAATGGTAGCAGAGGACGACAAGTGACAGTCTAGAGTGTGAATGTATATATGGGGAGGGACAAAGGAACGTCTCCCAGTCGTGAGTACGTACAATCACAACTTGTAAATTCTGTGCTGGGTGTCTATTGCTGCTGTCCCTTAAATGTTCAACCTCAGCATGACTCAACTGCTTACAAATAAAGCTCTTTTAAATGATTACGATGAATTGTTTGTTGTCAGGATGTACAGTAGACTTGCAGGTCAAAATTCTAATAACAGAAACAATAGAAAATTAAGATTCGATGCGTTACTACTATGTGAGAGTAAGGGCTGTATTTTGCACACCCTTACAGTCACCTGGGCTTGGATTCACCCCCTTCCCCTAATCAAATTGTGCATGCCTATGGACAAGTGAAAGACAGACGTGAGGTGAGATACAATTAGATTTAACTGCGTCATTACACTCTGTTTCTTTCACTGCCGGCATCGTGTTAAGGTTGGGAATCTTTTCTCCATGATGATTTTGTGGGAGGTGTAATGTTCGACCAATATGTCTACCCCGACCTCTTCGGTTTCTGTTTCCGTTGCATTCTGGTATGATACTGGTGCCTAGGAGCCAGTTCTGTGGGTGCTCTGGGTGCTTGAGCACCCCCAATATTGAGCTAACTCCTTGACTATGCCCATGGAAGGGTAATTTTCACAGAGTTTAGCACCCCTAATCGTTTTGAAAAGTTGGCTCCTATGTACTGGTGGTCCGGCTCTTGGAAAAGGAGGGCACAGTCGGTGCCAGAATGCATTGAGAGGGAGGCGAGTGCCAATGAAACTGCCAGTTCTCTTTGGATTCCTCTGCCTGGGCTCCCGGGGACACTGTAGTGGAAGGGTTGAACTTCTTGCATGTTTTCTTCACTTGGAGTTCTTGCAGTCTAGTTGTGGTTGTCTCATGGCAGTCAGCTTGATTGCTTTTCCTTTCTTCCTTCCTTTCCGCCCTGCAGCTTTTTAGCGAGGTTGGGCTGTTCATCCTGTCTGGATTATTTCACTACCCAGGGACTGACCACCATCTATCAGATTGAACATTACTCTATAGACGTAAGTAATCAGTTAATTCCATTAGTCAGAAGTTCATTTTATAGTGTCGTCTGGTCTTATTTTCTTTGTTCAGAACCTCTGACTTTGAGCTTCTGCCCTTGCATTTCACATTAGCAGTCATGTTATGGTATAAATTGATTCATAGCATCACCTGGCTTCTGAAATCCAGCAGACATGGTTGAAAGATAATAATATTCTAGAACCATTTATATTAAGACACAATATAAACAGGAAGCACTTACAGAAGTGCTAAACTTGAAAAAAGTGATGCATCAGAAGGAGTTGGTTGTAAAGACCTATAGTCAAGTATTTGCACAGCCAAAGGACCAACCCCTCCCCACCAAAAAAATGAGGGTGAAAATGGAAGGAAGAAAGGGAGAAAAGAAAAGGGGTTTTAAGTCTGGAGATAAGATGCAAAGGAAAGGAACAGAGAAAAGCACAGCTTCTAAGTAACTCAGTTTCATGAGGGAAATTTTTAGCCAGTCCTGGGTTTCTGTCAACTTCATCCTGATGCATTATGGGCCTTGCACCACTGATTTCAGTGGGTAGAATCAGGAACTACAACTGCTACACTGCTTTGGGACGCAAGTCAAACATCAGTACTGGTCAAAAAGTCTCCCTCCTGGAACCGGGTAACTTGGCAGCTCCGGAAATGAGAAGAAATTGGTCTAAAGAAGAAACTGAATCTCCCCCTTCAAAATAATCAAAGGGTCAGAAAGTGGGAATGAGGAACTGGAGAATCTGAAAAGATAGCAGAGAGGTGGAATGAGATTGAGAAGGTAAAGTACGACTGTGGCAAGGTTCTAGATCAGAGCTTCCCAAACTGTGGGTCAAGACCCCAAATGGGATCAAAAAACCTACGTTTGGAGTCATGACCTGGGTGGGCTCTTCATAGGCACATCATTATTCTGCACCTCCAGGGATCACACGGTTTTATATAGGCCATAATCACGAGGTCACGGCCAGAAAAAGATTGTGAAGCTCTGTCCTAGATTTAGTAGGTAGGATAGTTACTACTGGGAGCCTGTAGGCATCTGGGTGATTCTCTTTTTATTTACTCGAGTCTGAACCTATTGTATTTCGAGAACTTAAATTAAACCAGTTTGATTGCTTCCAGTCTGGCCTATGTGCTGTTTATTAATTGACTTATTTGTTAAGCTTTATTAACCAGCTTTATGAAGACATCCCCCGGCTGGTGTATAAGAACATAAGAATAGCCATACTGGGTTAGACCAATGGTCCATCTAGCCCACTATCCTACTTCCAATAGTAGCCAATCAAGGTTACAAATACCTGGCAGAAACCCAAATAGTAGCGAGATTCCATGCTACCAATTCCAGGGCAAGCAGTGGCTTCCCCATGTTACTGTCACATGAAATACACTGATGGGTATGCATTATGATATTTGTAGACTTTTGCTTGATTTTTATATTAAATCATAGTAATGGAGAGAAGGTAGGTAAAGACTAAAGAGGCATATTTAGTCTGCCCAGTAAGGTTTTTTGCATTGTAAGTGCCACTCCATGCAGGTTACCAGTTGTAACCACTCGCCTCCACCTACCCTCCTCTCCTCCTTCCTGTACACATTAATTGATTTGATTTGCTTACTTTATTTCTTGTCTATTGGATTGTAAGCTCTTTGAGCAGGGACTGTCTTTCTTCTATGTTTGTGCAGCGCTGCGTGCGCCTTGTAGCGCTATAGAAATGCTAAATAGTAGTAGTAGTAGTTACCTCCCGCACACCTCATGCTTTCCTGGAAGTTCACTTCTGTTTTGAGCTGAATTACTGCTTGGTGCAGGCTGCCCCAGTACTTTTATTTCAAGCCTCTGTGTTTCTTCCAAGCTTTTTTGAACTCTGTTACCATTTTCTTTACCACCTCCTCTGGGAGAGCATTCCAGGCATCCAGCACCCTTTCAAGAAAGAAATAGCTCCCGATGTTGGTGCAGTCTACCATCTTGTACCTTCACACCGTGTCATGTTGTAGATAACCATCCGATAGTCGGAAGGGTGTTAGTGCATTTTAACAACCCCCCCCCCCCCAAAAAAAAAAAAAAAATCTGATATCTCAAAAATATTGTACTCCAAATACATTTTTAAGATGGGGTTTGAGATATGTCCCTTTTAGTAGCTTCAGCATATTGACAAATCTGGAATGAAGCAACTATCCAAGGAGGCAGCTAGAAATTAATTCTATAAATGTGGTCTGTAGACTTTATAAAGACTTGAGTCCAATGGGTTCAGTCATCTTCTTTGCATCTTGAAATCACCACTAATAAGTAATATTACGATTCTGAACATGTTGATCCATTTGCAAAGGGGTGTTGATAGGATGGGGATTCAGATTGGGTCTGATGATTATTTTATATAAAAGTTTGATGTGTTAGTTTTAGAGCTCTTGGTTGTCTGATCCAATAGTTCTCAACCTGGTACTTGTGATCACTAGGCCAGCCAGGTTTTAAAGAGCTCACCTCATGAATATGCATGACACACATGCCAATGCACGCTGTATGCAAATGTAACTCGTGCGTGTTTATTGTGAAGCTGCTGAAAATCCGATTGGCCAGATGAGTCTCCACTGTTCAGTGCATTATTATTGATTAAAATGCATCTGCTCTTTCTTCCCAGGATCTGGCGAGCCTGAAGATCCCAGAACAGTTCCGCCCTTTGATTTGGAAAGGACTCATGGAGCATCGTCAAATCCAGGATTTCTCTTCTCCTCCCCACCTCCTGCGTGCCACCAGCAGTGGTGTCAGTGTCGGCGCTGAGTCTCGAGGGGAGAGAGTCATCGATGCTGTCCGCTTCACGCTAAGGCAGACCATTTCCTTCCCACCTCGAGATGAATGGAATGATTTCAACTTTGATATGGATGCCCGCCGAAACAAACAACAACGCATCAAAGAGGAAGGAGAGTGAGCTAGACACCAGCCTTTCAATATTTTCCTCTTAATGTTTCCAGTGGCTTAAATGGAAAGAAAAAACAAGAACTATTTTACCCTTTGGGTACAAGCTGTACACAAGGAGCTCACCCATTTCCAGAGCTCTATTCTCTGATGGGGAAGATGTTCTTCAGGACCCGAGACCTATCTTTAAAGTTCATGGAGGCATTTCAGACACAGTAGTGGTGTTCAAAATAAGTCTCTACTGAAAATAATTACTCCCAAATAAAGAGTGGATATGATAATAAGTTCAGATATAGTTTTAAAATGTATATGTACAATTAGTATATAGAATTCAGACCCTCTGTACTGCACACTTCTGGAACACTCTCCTTCCTTTTCTTTGATTTTGGGTTCTCCCTCTGGACATTTCCTGAGCTGTCTGACTTCTCAAGGACCATTCTTGGTACCCTTCTGTTGCTTGAGTCCCCTCCCCCCCCCCCTACAATCCTTTCCTCCTGTACCCTTCTGACTCCCTCTGAACTGCTGGATAAAACGTTGTTTGGGGGGAATTCTCTCCTTGCTCCTTGTCACTTTCCTTATGGCTTTGCGCTTTGGAAAGGCATCTGATGCACACCTGTCACTGCTCCTGTGTAGATCTCTGTTAACTGTGTTAACTTAGATCAGGATCCTCTCTTCCCATAAGAGACAGACCCAAAGTGAGAGACTAACATTCTCGTTGTAAAGACACTCTCCGCTCCATTGCCGGATCTCTTAGGATCAACTACTTTTGCGTAATGCCAGAAGGGTCACCACGGAAACCCTACTGCGTGGTCCTCTGTGCCCACTGCTGGACACTAGAAATGAGAAGCAGGCCCTTTCCCCACCACCACCATCTCCAAACTTCCCTGAACATTTCCTTCTTTCCTTCTAACTCTCAGGAGGTATGGACTGACCTTCTCTTTCCCTAACCTAACACTCTTCCATCTAGAATCACCTCATGGATTCCCTAGACCATACCATTGTGGTCCCTCCTGAGTGAAGTACCATAGCAAAATGGTTCAGCCCACTCTGCTCACTTAGCTTTCCATATACTTTCCACATGCAGTCTTCTTTCGGCTGGTATTACGGGTTGCGTGAAGATATAGCTTTGAGGAGATAAGCAGCGCCCTTCACTGGCTTTCCAGACATTTCTTTTCCTGTCCCGGACTGCTCTTCACTCTGTCTCCTGCTGCAAGACTGCTGTGAGCCAAGGAAGTGGTGAATGAAGGGAGGGGGGTGCGTGGGTACGAGGACACTTGACTGTTTGATTACCAAATGACCTCTGCTCACTTTATTTGTCAAGAACCATTATGACACAACTCAGTTGCTGTAGAGGAACAGTGAAGGTAGAGGCTGTTCAGTCCTTTCTGAAACTGGCATGATTAGATCAGCTCTAGTTTATTGTTTGATGATGTCTTCCAGTGGACACTTAACCACCAGAGAGCCTCGTTAGGTAGACACAGTTAAATTGTAGACAGCTTCCTTTATTCTTGAAGAGAAATCATCGCATACAAGAGTCTGGGAGTAGGAGGAATTATACTATGGATCAAATTAGATGAATATTTATACTGAGGGGGGTCCTGGGAATAGAAGGTTCATCCATGACAGAGTTCACTAAAAATTTTAAATGTGTAATGGAAGTTGTGCTCTTGTATATCAGACACTGCCATTTTGTTCATATCTGGTTACATAAGTACATAAGTATTGCCATACTGGGACAGACCAAAGGTCCATCAAGCCCAGCATCCTGTTTATACCTGGCAAGATCCCAAAAAAGTACAAATCATTTTATACTGCTTATCCCAGAAATAGTGGATTTTCCCCAAGTCCATTTAATAACGGTCTATGGACTTTTCCTTTAGGAAGCCGTCCAAACCTTTTTTAAACTCTGCTAAGCTAACTGCCTTTACCACATTCTCTGGCAACGAATTCCAGAGTTTAATTACACGTTGAGTGAAGAAAACCTTTCTCCGATTCGTTTTAAATTTACTACATTGTAGCTTCATTGCATGCCCCCCTAGTCCTAGTATTTTTGGAAAGCGTGAACAGATGGTTCTGAGCATACTAGTTTTCTCCGTCTATCATTTGCTGCAGATACTGTATTGCATCACCCTAAAGGCAGTGCTGTGCATTGCCAGGCAGGGGACCTGGATTCTGTTCTTAGACCAGGGCTCTACTTCCCAGGGGTGTCAGGGCTGGGCGGCCATTGCATAATGGTTTTTGGGGGGTGGTTTCATAAACCAACACCTAGTAGCTGGATTTAAAGCTCTCTATTGCAGACCTCTGCAAGGGGTCCTGGTTCTGGCTCATGACTGAGGGCCATCGCTGCAATGACAGCTGAGATAGAGCATAGGGTGTAAGGGGAAAATCCCTCAGTAGATGCAAATGAAAGCTTGTGGTTCTATCTGAACAGGGGTCGCTGACTAGGATATTCAAAGGCACTATCCAGACACAGTGCCTCCAAATACCCTTAACAGACCCGCTTGGCACTATTGAGGGAATTCTATAGAGAAGGTGGCAACATTTAGCACTAAAAATGCTAATAATGGAGGAGTGGCCTAGTGGTTAGGGTGGTGGACTTTGGTCCTGAGGAACTGAGTTCGATTCCCACTTCAGGCACAGGCAGCTCCTTGTGACTCTGGGCAAGTCACTTAACCCTCCATTGCCCCATGTAAGCCACATTGAGCCTGCCATGAGTGGGAAAGCGCAGGGTACAAATGTAACAAAAATAAAATAGATACTATTGGAGATTCTATATGGAATGTTGCTACTAGTGGAGATTCTACATGGAATGTTGCTACCATTGGAGATTCTGCATGGAATGTTGCTACTATTGGAGATTCTACATGGAATGTTGCTATTCCACTAGCAACATTCCATGTAGAAGGCTGCGCAGGCTTCTGTGAGTCTGACGTCCTGCACATACGTGCAGGATGTCAGACTCACAGAAGCAGAAGCCTGTGCGGCCACATTGGTGATCTGCAAGGGCCGATGTTGCTAGTGGAATAGCAACATTCCATGTAGAATCTCAAATAGTAGCAACAGTGGAGGAGTGGCCTAGTGGTTAGGGTGGTGGACTTTGGTCCTGGGGAACTAAGGAACTGAGTTTGATTCCCACTTCAGGCACAGGCAGCTCCTTGTGACTCTGGGCAAGTCACTTAACCCTCCATTGCCCCATGTAAGCTGCATTGAGCCTGCCATGAGTGGGAAAGCACAGGGTACAAATGTAACAAAAAATAAAATAAAAACCCAGAATACAGACTGTGTGCAGATATTATCAAGTGACACACTAGACTATAAGATTACAATTATAATTACCTCCGCATTTATATTCCGTAATTACTATAAAAGTTCAGTGCGGAGTACATAAAAAAAAAAAAAAAAACCTGGGAACTTACAAAGTTAACATTTAAAAATTTTAGGCGTGAATATTCAGCCACTGGAGATGAAAATTTTGCTCGCCGCCGATGGCGATATTCCTGGATATTCAAAGCCGCACACTGTGCAGGCTTCGCATTTGAATATCTGGTTCTTTTTAAGCCGGCTAACACGTAGCCGCTTAAGTAGATATTCAGCACTTAAGCTGCCAAGGGGTAGCACATAAAGATAGGACAGACTGTCATGTGGTCCCGTTTATGCGGCAACCCTGGCCACTTAAGTGCGCTGAAGTGCTGTTAAATATTAGTGGTTAGCCTTGACCCGCTGATATAACTGATCCGCAGCTGGCTAAATCGTTTTGAACATTGGGCTCCTTTTACTAAGCAGTAGTAAACCCAATATGGACTTACCTCTTGCTTAAAGTGAAGTACCGCCAGGCTACTGCAGCAGCCCGGCGGTACTTCCCACCCCTACCGCACCGTCGTTTCCTGTGCTACAAAATTTTATTTATTTTCGTACCACTGGACTGTACCCGGCGGTAATCAGTCAGTGCCGCACGCTACCTGGTTACCGCCAGGATAGTGTGGGAGCCCTTACCGCCACCTCAATGGGGGCGGTAAGGGTTCCCCCCCTCCTGAAATGGCCATGCGGCAAATGCTTTATTTGTCGCCCGGCCATTTCCTGCAGGAAAGCGAGACTGGCCCTTTTCATCACCTGCAGTAAAAGGGGGCCAGACTGATGCCAACGCCGGTCCCCTTTTGCCGCAGTTTGGTAAAAGGGGGCCTAAGTTTTTAGTTAGTCAGGTATCGATTAAATAAAATTTTCAAATTTTCCCAAACTTTACTTAGTTTGTTTCTTTCTAATGCTATTTGGCAGTGAATTCCAAACCTTGCAATGGCAAATAGTTTGAAGGTCGGCATAGATATGGACAGAACGGTATAATTTACACGTGTTTTAGCAGTCTAGGCAAGAGCGGGTAGTCTAGCTGAACGGCTGGTGTAAGTGGTCTAGTCTAAATTTTAAACGTGTATTCGCCCTGCCCATTTTCCTCAATACAATAGGCTCCAGGTAGGTGTTATTTTGACGCCTAAAAATATTGCCTCTTTAGAGAATTACCTCTGCCTTGATAGTACCGGGGGAAGCAAGAGCAGAGCCAGGCTGGTCCCAGAACTTATCCAGGTACTTGCAATGTTCAGTCCACTATCTGCATAACTTATCTGATATCTTAAGACAGATAAGTGATCCAGATAAGTTATATGCATAGAACCATATGATAGAGGCGGAATATACCAATTTTTTTATAATATTAAATATTTCTACTTCCTGGATAGGTTACACCACTGTCCATAGCCAGCCATGATCTGGATAGTGGTGCTAAAGATCCGGATAGTTTGATTGCTACAGCCGACGTTTTGAAAAAACGTTTACCACAAGGGCTGACTATTGACATAATCCAAAAGCAAATATCACTGGAAATCTCTTGTTTATTTTGTACTGTTATTATTTTTGTATGGGAAAAGATTGCCAAGTGCTATGTATGTCAAATGTATTATATATATTTTTTATTGAAAATACAAAACGGATTAAGAAAGATAAATAACCTTTTCTTTTTTTTTATTTGCTACATCAACTGCTCACTTAGGTAATAGAGTCCACGATTTCAAATTTTTCATGTTCTCAACCTTATGGAACAATGTTGATGTCAATTCTGGTACAGTATTTTGGCTTTTTATTTTCAAGTTGCTCAAATCTACTGACCATAAAATGAAACCACTGATCAGGACTGTGTTTTTCTTTTTCTTTTTTTTTTTTAATAATTCATGTATGTAACATGTTCAACCTGTGTATCCAGTAACAGAAATCATTGTTTAGGCTGTTAATTTTAGAAGGCTTTCAGAGTTCTCGACATGTAAATAGCAGCATTTATACATAGAGAGAGTCAACTCATGCAAATAGCATGTGGACATCTGCAGCACACAGTTTTTAAGGGGATGTATTGGGGGTGTATTTTAAGTAGGCCAGAAAGGTACACGTGTATTTCCAGGTTTGCAAAGGGATTTTACAAAACCTGATGCAGGTGTGTCTCATTTGCAGCAGACGCAGTTCCTCTTAATTAAAATTGACCTGAAAGAAAAATTTTATAAAAAACAAAATCAAACAAATTCAAAATGTGTGAAAAAAACCCAAGGGCCCCTTTTACTAAGCAGAGTAGGCGTGTACATACGTCCTACGCGTGTCAGTTTTGAACTACCGGCCGGCTACTGCGTAGCTCGGGCACTAATTTCATTTTTTACACGTGTCCACTAAGCGCGCCAGAAATTTTCCATCACACAGCGCTAACCAGGCGGTAATCGGCATTGAACACGCATAGCCCATTACCGCCCGGTTAATGCATCAGACTTTACCGCTAGGTCTATGGCTGGCGGTAAGGTCAGAGACCCGAAATGGACGCGCGGCAATTTTGATTTTGCTGCACGTCCATTTTCGATGGGGGGGTGGGGAAGAGGGCTTTTTAACAGGCGCGCTGGAAAATAATTCTGCGCGTGCCCAAAACCCGCACCTACACTACCGCAGGCCACATTTTACCGCAGCTTACTAAAAGGACCCCTTTGTGACTTCTAGGAGGCTCCACCGTGTGAAAACCACAGCGACGGCCACTCATGTTTATTCATGCCTTCTCTGGAGCAGACGTAAATCAACACGCATGATTCTGCCCAATTATGCACGGATACATTTTAGTTTACAAAGGACACGTGCAAACCCCAAACTATGCTAGCCCATGCCCCCAGGAACACTTACTTCATACCAGGAAAGCCTTTCTAAAATTATCTTCAGTGTATATAGCTCACAGACTGTTCCGTGGTTTATTCTTGATGTACATTCACAATATTCTCCTCTGATTGATTTGCAGAAAATAAACAGAATAAAATTGCAACGGCAGTGATAATGTACAGTATGTGAATTGTTTTTTTTTTTTTTTTTGCTACTTTTTCCGGGATTTTACATTTCTTAAAATCTGCAATTTTACATCATGTATAGAAAGCTAAATCATCTCAAGTTGTAATGATGCTTCATTTGTTTTTATTGTTGTCTGTTTTTTACCATGGTGTATTTTTTTGATATGTCACAGGTGAGTGAAAGGACATTCACCAGAATTGAAATAATAAACCCATAGATAAATGCTTGGTCTTCAGCTGCTTTTTTTTACATATCCAAATCCGCAGTTACTTTATGTTCACCGTCTCCCCCCCCCCCCCCCCCCCCCCCCACACACACACACACACACACACTTTTCACTAAAACAAGGTCTCATAAAATAAACTCAGTCGGAGCTAAACCAGCATCATATGAAAAAGAGCACAGGCTGCTTACAATTTCCTGCAACAAATTTTTACTTCAGCTTTCTGCAGCCCTGGAACTCTTAGGCTTCCCTTTCCACCTTTCTGCTCAGTGCTCAGACATGTGGCACCAGAGCCTGCCAGAGATTTGAGGAACTTTCTAGTAGGAATGGGTACAAGCAGGAGCTGAATCTCAGCGGGGGTTGTCAGTTGTGGCAGGAGCACGGGCGTAGCCAGACAACAGATTCTGGGTGGGCCTAAGCAAGAAGTGGGTGGGCACCAAGTGTTCTCCTCCCCCCCCCCCCCCCCCCCCCCACACACAAAATATCTCAGCTGGTGGGAAAACGCTTCTTTCCACCTTGGCTCACCATGAAAGGGAAGTCTTCAGCTGATAGAGCTTGGGAACTCCACCAGCTACCACTAAACGTATGCCACTGTTGGGTGGGCCTGAACCCTAAGTGGGTGGGCCCTGGCCCACCCAGGCCCACCTGTGGCTATGCCACTGGGCAGGAGTGTACACCCCTAAAAAGACTTAAACCCTGGCCTTGCAGCCGAAACTTTAGTCTTTGGGTCATCTCCGACCACTTAGGGGATTGCCCTGTTTATGCCTGTGCCTGCTGCAAGCCTTCTGAGGGAAAGAATTAGCCTGCTCATACTCTAAAGGTACTTGCTTACGCAAAGATTCCTGGATGTTTGGGACGACGATGTTTGGGACAAGCATCGGAACCATAGAGGCTGCTGGCTTGTTTCCAGTGAGAAGGTGTGGGGACCCTTCTTCACCCCGTGAAGTCTGAGGTGGAGGAGAGAGGAGAACGCAGAGATGGCCATTACATTCAGGCATCCCCTAACCACTCTTGAGGGGACATTTTTTTTTTTCTAAAGGCAAGAGGGAAGGGAAAATTCCATCCATAACTGTATTTTAAGCTGCAGCAACACTTTATATGGGGAAACATCAAGGAATTGTAATAAAACTGTAACAACTGACGTTGAATGCTGGAGAGTGAAGAGTTGTATCTACGTTGGCTGCTGTGTTTCTCCATTATTCCTGCACTTCAAGAGCTGGAGCTACAATAAAGTTGTCTTTGTTCCAATTATCCTCTGGCATGGACTATATTATTTTATAAGTGAGAACAAGTCTAGTGCTTTGCTTGCTTGGCTTGCCAGCCTCAAAACTGGTCCCGGCCCAGGTCCCAAAACAAAGAAATAATCTGTGTGCCCTTTCAGCCACCTTCCAGGCAGTGACTAGGCAGCTTGAACAAGGGGATTGCAGGATCATTGTTGGCTTCCTGTCGAGTTCCGAATCAAGTTTAAAATTTAGCTTCTTGCCTTTAAGGCATTCAGAATAGGCAGTCCTCCATTTCCGAGTACTCTGACCATCCCGTATACTGTCGCCCATGCTCTTAGATCATTAAACGACCACCGATCGGGTCCTACCAGGGTCCTGAGCTGCTCAACTAGAAACCACCAGACATAGCATTTTTTTTTTCACTGCCCCTGCTCTTTGGAATGCTTTACCATTAACTGTTCAAAGTCAACTATCCTTAAAACATTTTAAGTTTGTGATTAAAATCTGGCTGCTTCAACAAGCTTACACCACTTAGTTTCAGGTAGGCCTCGGTTGTGATGTTCACATTTTCCTGGTAAATTGTTCTATGTCTACTGTGATTGATAATACATGTTTGGCGAAGTATGGATCCTTTCCTATCGAACTTTGTGTAGTTCCTTTCTCCTCCCACTGTAGTCTGTACGCCACTTTGTCCTGCTAGTCAGTTAAAGTGCTATATTAAGTCTCAAATGAATAAAATAAAATTGCTTTGATGAGATTCATATGAGCTCCTTCCACTGTTCTCCCTAAACTGAGTGGGAGCCCTCCACCAACAGTCCTGCCAGTGGGGGGGGGGGGGGGGGGTGCTGTTTCACTATCACATTTTCAGCAGTGAGGTACAAGCAAACTCTGCAGGACTCCAGGGAATCTGTTCCTAGTGGCTGAAAACACAATATTGAAGCAGCGCCCTCTACTGGTAGCAATGCAGTTGGAGGACTCCCGCTCAGCATAGAGGGAACAGTGGCTCCCTCCCTCCATCTATCAACATAATTCAGCATCTTCATCCAGGAGCATGGGGTATAACAGGACACTTATCTGTCGACTCAGATCCAGTGCCACAAGGAGATGCCTCAGGGTGACAGTTATAGCAATTCAAACCCTTTCATTGTGTAACATGTATTATTTCTCAGTTTTAACGACTGGCTTGTACACCACCTTCAGAAGCTCTTGAATAGGCAGTTAAGAAATGTATTAATTAAATTAAATTCCATTTCTTCCCAGTTCTTAACGGTCTTCCATCTACACCATCTGTTGACCCTTTGTCTTCTTCTAGCATGTCTCTAGTTTTCTTTATGTCTCTTAGATCTCCCAACATCTCCTCCTTTTCTTTTTTTCTATAGTCAACTCTCGCCCGCTTTTTTCCATGCCCTACATTCTCTTCCCCCTTCCCCCCCCCCCCCCCCAACATCTCTATCCCAGGTCAAACAGGATCTGCCCTCTAAAGCTCACTTCCTGCTCTCCTAGAGTCTGGCTGAGATATGGCTTCCCTGCAGCTAGTAGAGCATCTTGCTTAATTAGCTCGGGGTTGATACCACCTCTTCCCCCCCCCCCCCATGTCATTTCGTCTCCTCTCCAGAATGCTTTGATGTCATGTGAGTAGGATGGAAATCTGTAACCTCGGGGGGAGGGGGGAAGGTGACAGCATCCCTGCACCCTTGACTCCTGCACCAATGTTTGGCGTTGCTTTTCCAATCGTGGTTCTTCAGCTAACCTTGGCAGCTATTACACTGTTTCTCAGCACGCAGTAGGCATATGAGTAAAAGAACCAGAGAGAACAGGGACTTGTCCAGAGTCCCTGTTATTTATATAATGTATAATACAATGGAGTGTCCTGGGTGTATCCCAGGGGCTATTGCTAGTCCAACCTCAGCTCCAAATGGATTTACTGGTAACCTCTCTGGCTCCAGCAGAAGCTGTCTGAAGGCCTTCCAATCTTGCCCCTCATTGATCTATTCCAGTATTTGGTTGTGGGGCCAGGTCCTAAGTACATAAGTATTGCCACACTGGGACAGACCAAAGGTCCATCAAGCCCTGAATCCTGTTTCCAACAGTGGCCAACCCAGGTCACAAATACCTGGCAAGATCCCAAAAAGTCCTGATTTTTTTTTTCAGCTTTCTCCAATTAACTTAAGTGATTAGCACCTTCAAGTGAACTCTG